>NC_044194.1:27160732-27460732 GCF_900880675.1 Sparus aurata | reverse complement strand
TCGGCCAGCAGTAAGCTCAGCCCTCTGTACACCTCAGCAAAATGTGTGCTGAGCTAGAAAGTCAAAGGTCATGTTTTTTAGAAAAATATCAGAAAATAGTGCTGATATGGAAAATATTGGATAGCACACTGATATAAAGGCTTAGATAACCACAGCGTTTACGTCTTTATCTCCCTCCAACTGAAAGTCATTTCTCTCTGTGTGTCTCTCTCCTCAGGTCCAGACACATACTTGGAGGGAATAGCCTACATTAAGTGTCAGTACGAGTGCAAGAACAAGTCGCCCAACAAAGAGGTCTACTCCCATGTGACCTGCGCCACCGACACCAACAACATCCAGTTTGTGTTTGATGCTGTCACTGATGTCATTATAGCTAATAACCTGCGGGGGTGTGGCCTGTATTGATGTTAGCCAACAGATGAAGGATGCTTGACTCGTGTTTACCTTTGCTTGCAACCACATGGGTTATGTGGCCCTTATTGGTGATGTCATCACTCACATGTGAGGCGTGGCCTGTGTTCATTCTGTCTCCATTATGCTTTGCTGTAAGACTGGCCATTGATCCAACGTGACTCTTAGTTAATGTATTGGTTGGTTGAGTGGCTGCTTGGTTGGTGGACTCAGTTGTTGGTTGAGACTTTTTTTAATATATTTGTCTTTTTTTTTTTTTTTACCTCGCCCTGTACTTTGTAGGACCCCAACACTTGTTCGTACATACAGTAGTACTATGTTACAGGACTGATTGCATATCCAATCAAGTGCCTCCGTCTTAGGGGATCATCAGCAGTCCCTAAAGCTGGTATAACAGCAATCCATCGATGATGAAGTATTTCTAATCATTTTAATTTAATTTTGAGTTGTCATTCATCGATTTTAGAACTGAAAATCCCAGTCACTCTCAGTTTTACGTCACACCGATGTTCTCCAGACTCTCCACCATGTGCGCAAGATATTAAACGGTTGACGAGATCATGTTCAGCCAACTAAGAAGAAGCAATGAAACAGTATTTATGGATTTTGCCTTAATTATTTTGATATGTTGTATACATCGTTCTGTTTTTATTTCTGATGACACTCGCTCTAATGGATGCGTTGCGCTTTATAGTGTCCGACTACATCGTTGCACTAAGTCACGCTCTGTTAATTATGGAGCTTCAGCTACCCATAATGTGTCAATGAATAAGACATTATGAACTGAATCATCATATAAATAAATACAGAAAAAAAAAACAATGATTGTAAAATAGCTTATCATAATTATGAAGTGTGTGTAATATGATATCACAGCAGCTGCTGAGCCTAATAAGAGGCTTAGATGTGTTTAATGTGAGCGAGGTCAGCAGAATGATAGCAGTAACACTGACTTTACAAACTGTTACTGACATTTGCTTTAATTGCTTTAAAGAATAGAAATGAACCGTGATGGAATGTCAAAATAAGAATATATAAGAAGTTTTAATTATGTATAAGATCATTTAAAATGTTATTAGTTTATATATTTTTCTGTACTTTTTTATGATGATAATTGATGATTTAGTGAAAATAATGTCTCATTATGAAAATGTCTTATTCATCAATTTAATATTGTCCATTTTGTAGTTCCATATCAAACAGTTACTTAACACAGTGATTCAGAAAGTTCTGTAGGACAGATTAATAAACCAGAGTCCGTTCATCTCGTCCCGTCCTCCCCAAAGAAACACACAGACTCTGAACAGCCTCACACCAGCTTCAGTAAAGCAAAGCCTCGCTCACTGAAAGCCTGTGAGTGGAGAGGGATTATCAGAGTGGACTGTTCACAATATTAAATGTAATGAACTTATGTTGACTACTTCAGCAATCATATCCAGCGGAATCCCCTTATGTGTATGATTTGAACCGTTCTGATTTTTATTTTTTATTATTTCGAAAATTATTCCACAAATTATTTATTTTATATTTTTGGTGTCCATTCACTCGAGCATAGACGTGGTCGTTGGCAGTTCGGTCATTTTGTTGAATGTTAGTGTGTTTTACAGTAATTATCATTTTCGGTAAAAAAAAAAAAACAACCCAGCAGGACTTCATACAGCTGAACTGAATGTGTTTCTACAGCATCATTATCACGAAGCCGTGGTGTTTTGGCCTTGAGATCATTTCATTTGGGAGTAAATTTGTATTTGTTCCCTGGTGAGGAATGTAATCAAAAGTGTGCTGTGATCAGATTTAGAGGAGGTATACGGTATGATTTCTTGTTTTCTCAAATGTGTTGCATATATTTAAATGTATGGTCTTTCAGTCGTTATCTTTGCTATTTATTCTGCTATCTTTCTTCATCCCTGTGGGTGTCAGCCTGGTCATATTTTAGGATTGATTTTCTCATGTTGCGGAGTACATGGGTCCACTCTCTAAAATCACTATAAAAATGAGCTATAAGAGGTAGTGTGCTGACTCAACTGCACATTCCCAGAGTATGCTTCAGAGGAAGCATTGATTTTATGGGGCCCTGGGGACGAATCCATTGTGTTGGGCTGCACAGTGTAATATCCCTATTGTCCACCACTCTGGCTTAATAAGCCAGAGGTGAGCTTTGAAAGATTGTGTGCTGGTGAGTACATATGTTCCTCTGGGACTAGAATGTCAACCATGTTTTAGCCCTGATGTTTTTGCTCTCTGCTGAGCGACTCGTCCCCAAGCTGCTGCAGGATTGAGGTCTGATGTAGCGAGCAGCTTCGGTGAAATGAAAGAAGTGATGTGTGCGATCTGTGTGAAGGGCTCCAGTTTGGTCCTCAATGTGTAAGCCTAAGAGATTTGTATGATGCCAGCAAAATATCACCAGCTTGTCCCTTCTCTCTTTGTAAGCAACAGTTTACATCCCCACATAGAAACTGAGCTTTGTTTGTCCGACTGAGCTGAGTGTGTTTGCAAGCGTTACTGTTGTTAGTGCTCCCTGGCAAACAGAGGCAGAGAGCTTCTTTATTTATTTATGAGCAGAGCATTTTATATATTCCGCTCTTCCCTCGGCTCTCGAACAGCGACGGCGTGTCTCCACGCTCCGCTCAAGCTGACATTTTGGAGAGAGAGAAAAAAAAAAGGCAGGTAGATGACGTCATCGGCTCCTCCTATCACATCTGTGCCAACTTTTCCCAATTAGAGATCGAGAGCTGCCTACGGCTGCTGATCAGCCTGCTCCGTGTGTGTGTGTGTCTGTGTGTGTGTGCGTGTGCCTGTTTGTGTGCACACATTTGTCTGTGTCTGTGTATCCCCTGTGTATTCTGTTTCTTCCCATTATATAGAGTTACCTACATGTGTGTCTGTTGATAGTACAGAAAAGGTCAGTGTTTGTGTGTGTCTGTGTGTGTGTGTTTGTGTGTGTCTGTGTGGGTGTGTATATGTGTGTGTGTCAGTTTGTGTGCATGCTTATTAACATATGTATTTGTGAAGCGAGAGATAACATCAGCCCATGGGTGTTGTGGTACAGTCAGTAACTGTGGATTAATTACCCAGAAGGCATCTGTCTACCCTTTCCACACACACACACACACACACACACACACACACACACACACACACACATAGACACACACACACTTAAGGCAAAAACACACCCGTGGGACTTCAAAATGTCACAGCACCTTGTTTGCTGGTGCCATATAATACCACCGTATTGAGCCGAAGAGCCTCGCATGATTTTGGTTCTTTTGCCAAATGAAGCCAGCTGCTGAATGCTTTTAGTTTATGATCGTGTCCTCTGGCATAATACAGCCATGACATGATGTGAGAGTAAAGTGATCTTACTGCATCAGCTCTGTGATTGTTAGTTGCAGGAAGTGCATCGCTGACGGTGACATAACTCGAAGTGTACATAAAACATCAAAAGCGTTGGTGCTGGAGTGATGTGAAAAGAAGTCCACATAAAAGATTTCTATTAATTCACTTCTTGACATCAGTGTGCATAGAAGCTACCCAGTTTTTTTAGAATACCTATCAAAGTGCCTACGCGTCCAGTTTTGTTTTATAATTTGCATAAAAGCAAAATATTTCAAAGAAATGTATTTGATGACAAGCTGCTCTAATTGTAACTTGTCGACTAGTGCAGACTCATGCCTCGGCACAATAACATTAAAGATTCTTCTGTTCACCGGCACACCCTGTCAAAATTGTCATAACAAGTTTAATTGTCTGAATGAGGTATATTTTAGCATCCTTCTCACTTAAAGCAGGGTGGCGCGCCGGTGGAGACATTTTTGTTTTTAATCAAACGAAGACACCCTTCTCCTCTTTTGATACATTTGTGCCTTTATTTTTGTGCCTGAAAGCCCGAGGAGCAGCCAACAGTAGACATGAGCTGTGGAACATGGGCTGGTGAAATTTCCCTCCCTAATGAGTTAACAAGCTCCAATTCACACTCAGATGAAAGGAAATGCCTACATTTATGTTTACCCTCAGGATGGTAATGGCAGCATACTGTTTGAGCTTTGTCTTCCAACTTCCTTCATGCCAGTGTTAACCTCGGGCAGCGCACAGACCGGGATGTCTCCAAGATTCAGTTGTGTGGCTTCATCAGGGCACACTTAATCAGTCAGAGTTTAAAAGTGTATTATCCCTCAATTTATTCATAAATAAATCATGTATCACTACATTAGCAGGGGACTGAATTTAAAGGACCATAGCTGTGTTTTTTGCACATTTACATCATATGCAAATCACATATAGTCTACTTACTGTGTAGGGTTTTTTCTGCTTTTTAAGCAATTTTGAGGAATTGAAATTGCCTTGCAGACAATATTGTTGTGTGAAAATGCAGCTCCTGGCGCAGATTGACTTTGTATCTATTGCATCATCACCCTAAAATATTGCAACTATAGCAACACAGACATGGTAATGGGGATCTCAAGCAAATAATAAAGTTTGCAAGTTGAGTGAAACGAAGTGGAAGTGAGCAGTGACAGGTTGATGAGGTTATAAAGCAGGGGAGCCCAAAGTTTTTCCATTGGAGTGCCAGAACTAACACTTAATGAGGTCAGTGGGCCAAACGCAATCACCTTCTGTATTGTGTCGTTATAATGCAGAAATGGTATGACGAGCCATAGTTCCCTCAAATGGCTGACTTTCTGCACAGTGTCGCTCTGCTGCAATATGCAGATCATAAATAATTATTAGAAATTAGGGATCCTACATAGTTAAACAACATTTTTCTTGAAGTAATTGAAATTAAACATCTGGTTGGCCAAGTCAAACCTTGTGGCGGGCCGTATCAGGCAGCCCTGTTCTAGAGGCTTGGTGACATTTGGACTACGTGTAGGACTGGTTAGAAAACTACCCCTTTACGCCAGCCAACATGCAACATGTCAGTTAAAGAATAAGCTTTCCTTGCAGGCTACCTAGCTGTCTATCTTCGTTGCAAACAGGACAATTCAAAAGACATATTTTTTATACCATCAACTTTGTTTCTCCTTTTTTTTTCGCTGTTGTTGTTAGGTTTTTTGGGGTGGAGCAGTTAATATTCCAGCAGAAGAGGTTAACCATGACACAGTAGCTTCTTCCATATCTGAGTTTCATTCCCTTAAAGGTCAGCACTGTCAAGACAGCTTGTTATTGGTCAAAGGCTCCAGTTGGTGTGTTCACCTGACTTTAGACTAAAATACTCCTGCGAGCAAGTCCACTTATTGTGGTGACTCCATCCAAATGAATTGATATTTCTACAAAGCATGCCTTTACAAATTTAAAACACACAATGCAAAAACAGTGTAGTGTATGGGATGTGTAGCAAAAGGACACAAAAGATGCCCACTGTGTAAAATTGAAAGCTTTGACTTTTTCTTTAAGGTGGTACCAACAACAGTGGGAAAAAAAGTCTTGCATCACATATGACTGGTTAGTTTCCCCTCTCGTGTATTATACTTACATTTCTCCTCATTAGTACGTGGAGACGGGCTTCAGGCTTCCTTTGAGTGGAACTACCAGCAGAACTGTGTGTGTGTGTGTGCGCTTCTCACAACCTGTCCTTACTCCTGATGACCTGCCAATAAACCCCAGACAACCAGAGCAAAATGACAGTAGCAGGCGAGGCAGAGAGGATAGTGGGTAACGAAGTTTATGTGCTGCTTCAGCCCCAGCAATAAATAATGGACTCCTTAAGGCTGCAGTGAAGGAGAGATTTGTGGGTTATGTAGTCTGAGGCTATGGTAGAGAGGGTTTATGGCCAAAAGTGGGGATTTTTTTGTCTGTGTGTTTGTGTGTGAGTGTGTCTGGCTCTGATTTGAATAATACAATCAGTGGTTCATTCAGGTAACAAAGGTTCTAGTTCATGTGGCAGCAGGTGGCGGCACAAAAGAAATGTTAGCACCTTGTGTCAGTTAGCATAAACAATTTCCCACAGTGGCAGCCAAACGAAGAAGCATTCTGACTGAAGTTTGATCCTGGAGTTCAGTGCCAAATGATGTTTGCCAAGCACAATCTAAACGAGCTTCTGTGGTGCCTTTTTCGCTGACCTATTTATGCTTCAGATTTAGAAAGTAGAGTTTTGCCTGTAAATGCTTTCTGGTGGTCTTATAACATTTTCACTTCCCACTCAATCTTGCCAATTGATGAAATGAGCACTTAAGCCCGTGCAGAGCCAGGGAGGTGGTGCTCCACTGCTGGACCGAGTTAGGATTCAGAAAGCTGCAGGGAGCTGATGAACTCTGTAGAATCAAGGAGGTATAGTGTAAAGTGTTACGTGTCCCCGCGCTCTTCATGTTCTCAACCATCAACTGCTGCAGCGTTTTCAGGCTTTGACCCTCTTACCCCCTCTGCAGATGCCAATCAAGGTCCGACTAATACTGTACAGATCACCGACAGCAAAATCTGCGGAGCTGTTTTGTGTGCATTTGCTTGTACAGTACATGTGTATGAGTGTGCGTGTATGTGTGTTGTATTTTACTGAGCACTGTAAGTAAAATATGTCTGCTGTATCTCCCTCACTGCTGTGATAATTTATTGAAAGTTGTATTTATACAAGACAAATGATAATAAAGCACCACCTGAGTAACTTGAGTTGTGTGATTATTTGCTCCCGATCCCAGTTATTTGTGTCTGTTGTGTGTGTTTGTGTATATTTGCAGGATATATAATAAATGAGGATGTTTGTAAATGCGTTCATATTTTCTGTGCGAGTTGCCTGAGCACGCCCACTCTGTAAACTAACACTAGCTACTGGATGTGGTTGTGACTGTATGTTGGTGTGAGACGAGGAAATCACTGCGTAGTATGCATTCAGAGTGTTGCATTTGATTAAATTGAAGATGAACATGCAATAATTGTGCAGAAAAAGTGTTATTCCCCTTGATGTCTTTTTTTCCCCCTTTGTTTCTTCTCTCTCTCTTTAGTTTTAATTATAGATAATAGATATTTCTTTCTCAAAATACTTTTGTCGAGTTTGAGCTCTGGTCTGTTAATAAAACTGAAAGTGTTTCCTCAGTCTGGTCCCGGTGCAAAGGTCATAGATTGGTGGTAACTTTACCTTTCCCCTTCTTTCCTCCTCTCTCTTCATCATCGCCCATTCACGTTTTCTCCCTTTCCATCCTCTGCCTTTTCATTTTCTCCTCTCTGCTCATCTCATTCCCCCTACTTCTAATCCTCTTCTCTTCCTTTCACCTGTCCCCTTAATCTCCTCTAATCCCATCCATCTTTTTTCCTCCTCATCGTCTGATTTATTTTCTCACCTCTCCCCATCCATTTCTTTCTCCCCTCTCTCATCTCTGTTCCTCCTCCGCAGAATCGCATGCACGAGTCTCTGATGCTGTTCGACTCGATCTGCAACAACAAGTTCTTCATCGACACTTCCATCATCCTCTTCCTCAACAAGAAGGATCTGTTCGCAGAGAAGATCAAGAAGTCTGCACTCAGCATCTGCTTCCCCGAATACACAGGTAGGAAAGAAAGAAAAGGGCAAATTGCTTCTGAGTGTGAGAAATAGCACATCTCCAAACACGTAAGCAGCAACAACACTTGACAGGTGCAAAACATTGATTTCTTCGAGAACACAAAAAGATGTGAACCAGTGAAACTGAATCCAATTACACAGGACAGGAAAGGAGATCCTGATGTATCATAAATTGTTTGGCAGATTCGCTAGGCTATAAAATGAGAAAAGCATGTCCTAAACACGGCTAAACCATTTTAACTTCGCCCACATTGCTGAGGAAGAGGTTCACAGGGCTGCTCATCTGAAGACTAGTGAAAAATGTAACGAGCATTAAAGCTGTGGTTGGTCAGGTTGCAGAAACCAGATAGAGCAAGCTAAATTTCGCAAGTAACTTCACAAAGAAATCCACAGTCCAGCAGCTTTAAAGAACTTCGACCAAAGGCAGAGAAACGGGGGAGGTCTCATTTTTCATGTTGATGAATACATGTACATCTCTACAGGTTATTACATAGTTTGTTTAATAGATTTCCTACAAGCATAACAGAGCTTCCAGAGTCACCAACCAGTCCTAGCTTTGAGCACAAGTCAGTCTTTAAAATGTAACTTGAGTACAGTTTTGACGTTGGAAAATACACTGATTTGCTGTCATTAGATGAGGAGGTAATCTCTCATGCCTGTATGTTAAATATGTAGCTGGAACAAGCAGCCATTCAGGTATCCTTAGCATAAAGACTGGAACTGGGGGGGGGGGGAACAGCTACAGTATACTGGCTCCATCTAAAGGTAATAAAGTCAGGCTATGAGCAATTCTAAAGCTCACTGATTTATAAGTTTAATCTTATCTGTTTAATTGGCGCACAAACATAAGTGTAAATATGTCAAATAAAAAAAAAAAAAGCACATAAACCCCTGTAGAGTGGGGGATTTACATTTCTAGGCTTGGCCCATAATTAATGGGCTGTAATGGTGCTTGTAGGCAGGTTTTGAACAGAACCAGGCTTGCTGTTTCCCCATGTCTGTTTTTTTTATGCTAAGCTACACTAAACAGCGGCTTGCTGAAGCCTCAAATTTCCTGTACAGACATGAGAGTGGTATCAATCCTTCACATCTTCACACATTTCCCAAACTTACAAACTATCCTTGACCTTAAGATATGTTGTAAAACTGCCTGACAGCCTTTATGAAGCTGGAGCTGAGCTGATACTATATGAGGGAGGGGTAAAGAGAGTTAAAAAAGAGCTGATCTAAAAGTCTGAATGACAGCTGTCTTATCTTAAATTGATTCCCA
Organism: Sparus aurata; assembly: GCF_900880675.1. Taxonomy (NCBI): domain Eukaryota; kingdom Metazoa; phylum Chordata; class Actinopteri; order Spariformes; family Sparidae; genus Sparus; species Sparus aurata. Next base: position 27,451,556 of record NC_044194.1, on the reverse strand, counting down.
GAAGTGAAAAAGCTTTCTGAAATCCCTCCCGTGTTTCTGGCCCCTGATTAATTGTTGCCTGATCCAGCAGATTAGTTAGTTTGTTCTGCATTGTACCTCCCGAGCTGCGAGCACCAACCTTGACATTTACTGTCACTGAACCGTAAAACATTTGGAGAAATGCGGCCCTTTAAATCAAAGCAGCTGTTTACAGCGTTGAGTCGGGGTTTGAATTATCAGGTGTCAGCAGGAGGGAAACAAAATAACCAAATGTTTGATGTGGCCCATTTGAAGAAGTGCGTAACCTTGGATAGAATAGACCAATATACATGAAGATTTACTTCATCGCGTTTAAATGGATAGCAGTGAAGGAGTCAGAGATAAAGGAAGGAGAGAGGGCAGCAGCCGAGAGGCTGAAATCAAAGCTGTGAGGAGGAGAACAGGAGACGGATCTCTACATGTGGAGGTGAGAGTCAGATGTAGTCGTTGCAGTGAAAAGGAAGGGGTCAGGAGTCAGAGAGCGGGAGACAGTCATGCTTGGTCGGCCACGAAGAGAGGAGAGAGGTGATGGCAAGTGAGAGCTGTCTCCCTCTGCCTTCACACAAACACAGCCCTGCTAGTCGATCCTATTCATTTCTGTCTCTCAGGCTTTCTGCTAACTGCCTTGATAATCACAGTAAGCCTGTCTGACATGTTGCAGCTCTTTCCTGCTCCCCTGTCACATCCTCTGCTACCTTCCCCGCGAGAAGCCTCTTAGAATAGCATACTGTTTTTAAAACCCTCACTTCTTGTTCCGTGCAACAAAATTAACCTGGGAAAACGTTAACTACCATGCATGAATAAGAATTTCACAAGTAAAGAACAAGGAGAAAAATTATCTTGAGGCAAAATATGTATAACCTTTCAACTCCCCCCCCCCCCCCCCCCCCCTGTTTTACTGTTTTTCACTGTGGTATTGCTGTCACAAAGACAGGGTAAGGAACAGAACTACCGCTAACAACCGTAGACAACCATGAGAATACACTTTATGAGAGAATCTTGTAGAAAGACTGCCAGATTTGAAACATCTTAAATCCCAGTGGTAAGAGGGAACATAAATCAATGGGGGGACAGACTTTGACACAACACTGGAGCACCCTCCATGAGTTAACTCTTGCTTTCCCTCAGTTTCTATCACTCTCCTTCCTCATTTTATGTGCCTCCTCCATCAGCGGGGTTCGCTTTCTGTTGCAGTGTAGTTTCCACAGTTGTTCCACCATTGCCTGGGAAAAGCTGTCCAAGGAACTTAAAAAAGAAGGAAAGGGTCATTACGTCACTGAATTTTGCTGTGGTGCCAGACCGTGGTGTCAGCTGTACTGAAGTCTGTGAGAGATGCACGGAGTAACGCACTTATAACTCACAGAAAGTTTCTATCAACGCATAGTTCACAGTGTAATCACAGTCTCATCAGTGGTATTTGGACTAACCCGCCCTGTTCGGCCACAACATTAATAGCTTTGTCAATCATTTGGAGAGAATAAAAAAGTGTTTAAACTCCTCTCTAAAGTGTGTTCTTTTATTTTCTAGGGGCATTTCTTCTTCATAAGTCATATGAGGGCGATATGTTGCGCTTTAGCATCTCTCTCAATGCATCTCCTATTGAACCCTTATACAGCCGTCACCACAGTCTGACACCAAAGCAAGATTCTGTGATGTAATGACCCTTCCTTCTTTTTTAGGTTCCTTGTACCAGGGAACACAGTGCCTCTTCCTGTTTTGGTTGCACAGTGGCAGATGTGCTTCCTTTGTGCTGTAATTCACCCAACCCGGGTGGCATGCCAGATTGCACAATAAAAGAGTGGTTTATAGGGAACCAATCTTGCGGATGGTGTCGTTCTTACTGCAGCTATCACACAGTGTAGACTGTATTTACTTCAGAATGAGAGCTGTGTATTGTAGGTTTAAGATACAATAATCAGCACAACACAAGATTGGAACAAAACTGCAAGTTAGTTCTCTATTGTAGGACATAAAACTATACAAATGAAGGAGTAAATAGGTCACAAAAATAAACTCTTTATGTTGGAGGATGAATTTAGGAGTCTCTCGCTCCACAGGCTGGTGTTACGGCAGCGGATACTTCTGTATCTTTTGCCGGACAGCATCAGGGTGAATTGCGGCTGGGGTACACATGGATCTCATGGGGATCCCTCATTTAACAAATATATTGTATAAATGCATCATGTGTTTCTCTCCCTTCAGGACCCAACACCTACGACGACGCAGCAGCCTACATCCAAGCACAGTTCGAGAGCAAGAACCGCTCTCCAAATAAGGAAATCTACTGTCACATGACCTGCGCCACGGATACAGGAAACATCCAGGTGGTGTTCGACGCCGTCACCGACATCATCATCGCCAACAACCTCCGAGGGTGTGGCTTGTACTGAGCCCGCCCACACAACCCTGTAATGTCTTCCCCCCCCCTTCTGTCCCCTCTTCCCCCTCACCCTTCCTGGCTTCCTCCTCCCCCCATCCCCCATCCCCCCACCCCCACCCCGTTCCTGTTCCTTTGACACTGCTGTGGAAATGATGACGTTGATGATGACGGTGATGATTCTGCTGATTATTTAAAGAAAAAAGAAAGAAAAATGCAACTAGGTACATATTAATAATGAGGATAATTTAAAAAAAAAAAAAAAATAGGCATACGTATATATAAATATATATATATATAATGTTTTTAGTTCTTGTCTCTTCTCTTCTTGCTTCGACTTCTCCTCCTGACGTTCTTTGGCCTGCTGCCAAGCAAACAAATTTGTTTAAGTGGAAAACACGAAAAACCCTGCAGCCGTGAAAACTTCTTGAACAAAGTCAATGAAAGCCTCTGTTTCCTGTTCTCCTCTTCTTTTTCTTTCTCAGCTGTGTCTTTTTCGTTGTTAACAAATTCAAATCCTGAACGTTTTTTGCAGATTTTTTTTTTGTATCATTACTATGAATATGACTGCTGTTTTATTTTTGTTGATCGTGTGTATATTTATTACATGAGTATCAGTCTGTACACTGATTTTTATTCACATTTTGCCTCACCTTGACACCTTTATTTGTGTATGATTTTGTTTTGTTTGGGGTTTTTTTTTGTCATAGTAGTGATGATGTAATAAAACTTTTTGTGAAAATGTCGATAGCACCTAAAAAACACACCGGGCAGGTTGGAGACAAACCCTTAAAACAAAAACTCTAATGACCTGCTGAAACTGACAACACTGATTTTAACTTTAGTCTTTTGTTTACATTAGTCAAGACATTTTTAAGATGTTTGTTGTCAATTTCCTTTTTCTTGTCTTTTTTTAGAGTAACTTGTATCCTTTACTTCCCTCAATTGGGTTTTTTTTATCGACAGGAAGTGAGGCTTCCCGTCTCCCTAACCTGGCCTTAGCTATTAGCCAACCACAGGTCATGGCCGAGCCTGAGAGCCAATAGGAAATGTGCTAAAATGTCCCATCAGTGCCATGTAACAGAGGTACTGTTCTGTAGATAGCTACGCTAAGACGTTAGTACACAACGTTATAACTCTACCCTCCTCACTGTTATAACCTCTAGACCTACTAACATCCTCCATGTAAGGAAACTCACTCCTGGTTTGATAACGGTTGATTAATTTATTAATTTATTTATTGATTGATCACCTGTCCTACACCTCTCTCTCTCTCTCTCTCTCTCTCTCTCTCTCTCTCTCTCTCTTCATTTACACACCTCCATCCTTCTCTTTTTCTCTTTTGCACGGTGCCCCGCCGTCCTGATTTCCGGCGCCACAGGGGCCCGTCCCTTTTTTCCCGCCCTTCTCTTCCCGCCACCTCCTCCTCCTCCACCTCCTCCTCCTCCTCCGCCTCCTCCTCCCTCCTCCTCCTCCTCCTCCTCCTCCTCCTCCTCTTCCACTTAACGACCTGACACAGATAGCATGAGATACTGAAGCCTTTGTATAAAGAGACAAGTTAATTAATAAAACTTAACAAAAAAAAAAAGCGCTTCACGTAGATACCGTTGACATAATGATTTTTAAAATAAAATCCTTTTCATAAAAATCGCAAAAGATGCTTAAAAAATACGGAAAAAAAATACAAAAAAAAAACTCTGAGAAGACGGATAGCAGTGACAGCAGGAGAGATGATTGGCTCCTGAATGGGACGGGGTGGGGTTTGAAGAAAATACAATTCGAAAAAAGTTTCGAATGGTCGAAAGGTCATGTGGGAGGCTTGGAAGAAGAAGTGTAGATTTTGGGATTCTTACAGTGACAAGTAGAATTCAAACCGTCAGAAAAAAGGACAAAAACTCTACACCTGTAAGTACAATAATGAATACAACCAATGAAACGTGGGTATTACAACAGCGATCAAGGCGACCCTATAACATTCTCAAAAGATGATCTTTCTTGTGCTTTGTAGCTACAAAACGTTTTCCTTTTCTCTATATCTCCCCTTTTTTAAAAATCAAAAGATGTTTTGCAAAAGGGTTCCAGTTTGGCAGCGAGCTGATTTGGAACCGCGACGATCTCAGACTGGCCCCGTGTTGTTGTAATGCTCTGAACTGTGGCCCGACCCCCTCTCCTTTTACCGTTTTGCCTGTTTCCCTGCATTAGAACAGTGTCCTCACTTTAGCCTGACTCAGAACGATTAAATATAATATTATAACAGTATCTATTTTTTATTATTTCAGAAAAGAAAAAAAGACAAACCACGTTTTTTGGGGAGAGCACGTTTCTCGCTGCGTCTGCTAGTTAGAGACGCCGCATGTTCACACATCGACGCTGTATAAAGTCATGCTCCTTTCTTCTTCTACTTCCTCTTCTTCTTCTTCTTCTTCTGTCTCTTTTCAGTTCGACACACAACTTCCAGGTCTACAAATGAAAAGCACAGTTCTCACGTCTCTCACACACACGCACACGTTTTTCGCACTCACACACATACACACACAATAAGTAGATTTGGAGATTTGATATCTATTCATACCTAATCTATGTTACCCCTCATCGATCTATCTATCCATCTATCTATATAGACCTCTCTTTCTTGCTCTCCTTATTTCTAGTTTTTAAAAGAGAAAACAACTGTGTATAATGACATGATATACCTGTTTCTTTTGCATTCTGTTCCTGTTACCTTCATTAATTTCGTTTTGTTATTTTGTTTTTACCTCCTCTATGTTCTGTTCTTTACCCAGTGAATGCTTTTTTTCTGTGCAGCTTTTTTTCTTTCTCTCTCTCTCTCTCTCTCTCCCTCTACTCCTCTTTAGTGAATGGTTGTTATTTCATGTGGGATGTCCGTGCTGGAAAAACCAATCGAATGTAGTGTTTACATTAAAAAGCCACTGTTTTCATGACTTCAAAAAAGCCATTCAGTATCACTGTGTCTGTGTTTTTGAGTCTCCAGTTAGTTTCCATGTAGGAAGAGTGTAAGTGAAACACAAAATTAAAAAAAAAAGAAATAAAAAAACATTGTAGATGCTAGGGCCCCGAATGCTACATTTAATTCAAACACCTTGTAAACCGTGTCGGCTTGCCGGCACCAAAACCGTTAAAACACCTGAGTGAAGAGCTTGCCAGCGGAACTATAAATACAGATTAAGTAAAACGCAGTACCGTAGCTGAAACAAAACCAGCATCAGGATTATTGTTGGCACACAATGTGACACCTGGTGAGACAGCACAGATGATCACTTTTAATTGCATTTTAATAAGCTCTCGCTGTTTACAGCTGGGTGTCTCATGGCCAGCAGCAGGGAACCTGATTTCGCTGCCGTCACAGAGGAAGAAAATTAATTATCTGGAGAGAGGAAACTTACAGTCGAGTCTGTAAAACATACCGGGCTGACCCAGCTCTGCAGCGAGCACAAGTTAATCCCCTGAACGCCTCTACACAGATAATATGGCCTATTGTTTCATCTCAGCTCATGCATCAGCTTGAATATGCACTAGGATTTTTCAAAGGGAAAATACCACTTTTTGTCTTGACAGTGACTGATTACTTCTCCTTTTTGATTCACATATTAAAGTCAACGGCTGATTTGACGTCATCTGCAATAAAGTGAGGCTAAATGAGCCTGGGAGGTTTGACCACGTGGATTGTTCTACAGTCATGTAAACTGCATCATTCCCATCAGCTGTGACAGCATTTAACTCATCATTTCTGGTTGAACATTTCTGACTGTAAAGTGGCCCGGCTGGATATGCATTTCTTATTTTCATCATTGTTTACTGTAAATGACTCGCACCTAATAAAAACATCAGTATCAAAAAAATATATATAAGCAAATTGTATCAGGGTGGCTGCCTCCACACACAGTATCTTCCCACCGGCTCCCCTCCTTGGGCTAGACTGAAGTATCTAAAGCACTGTTGGATGGCTCTCTGTGGAATTTGGTGGATGCGTTACTCTCCAGACTTTCTTCATCCGGCACCATCAGCAGGTCAGCGATTTAATTGGCCCAATACTTTGGTGTTCGACCAAATACCATGGCTGTATTAAGAGAGTTGGACGCAGTGCTGCCACTCAGCCCAGCTGCCAGTGTGTCCTAGTTACCACTCGCTATATTGCAACAAATAAATCCCCCTGTGGCCAAAAAAGAGTTTTCCCCCTTAGACCGTCATTATACAAGAGCTGTGTGCAGAAGTGTTGACGGGACACGCTGAACTGCAGCCAAGCACCGGGCGCCATCCTTGAGTCCTGTGTCCATCTCTTACAATACATACATTCCCACCAGTCTGTGCTTTGTGAGTAAAGGCTAATGCTAGTAACCAACATGCTGATGTTATCATTTAGCCTAAAGCACCGCTGTGCCTAAATTGGCCTAGAATGCAGCAGCCGTCAGGGCTTTCTGCCAGGAAACCACCGAGGAGACTGCAGTTTGTGTCCTACGTGACAGAAAGGTGAGAAAAGAAATAAAGTAAAATGTTTTAGACTAGGGAATAGTTTTTTTCATTGTATTGCCTGTACCGGGGATATCATTTCCCTGAAAACGGATTCCCTTCAGTGTGTTTGTGAGTGTGAGTGCACATGAGCTCTGATTGGACATGGTCGAGGGTGGTGAACGCCAACAACTTTTCCTGGGAAGGTCTGATGCCCAAGGGAAAAGTGTGTTTGACACATCCATCCATTCTTTTTTTTTCACTCTTCATAAGACCATGACTTCCTAAAGGCACTGTCCGTCAGAAAGCCCCTGCGCCAGTTGCACCAGCTGGTCTTTACAAAGCCTGGTCCTAACTGCTGAATCGATCTAGAATGGATTCTTAGTTTCTTAGGTTGTACCAACTGAACGTAAGTCCAGTCCTGAAGACTAAGACGAAGGCCTATCCTTAACAACGCCTGTCCACGTTTGCTAATAATAGTGTGCGTTACAAGGATACATAGATAAAATAGTAGTGTTGCACCTTTAAGGAACAGGGAGAATGCGGGTAATGAGTGTGTGGTGGAGCGAGAGGGAGGGAGAATGGCTGAATACAGGCTGAACAGAGCAGAAAGCTGAGCAGCACATTTACAGTTTGTCAGTCAGTAAAGGAGGCAGCCTCTCAAGTACTGAAGTAAATCTTGCATGTGTTGTTTCACAGCTGCTGGAAAAGTGAAGGACCCATCGTCTATAGTCTCCCACTGTCCTGCTCACTGTGCAGCTCATCATCTCTAATTGGCCGCTGCGTTGTGGAGTGTCAAAGAAAAGAAAAGGCAATTTCACAGAGATTGAGATGAGAAAACGAAAGATCTGTGTAGCCACAATAAAACGTTGACTGCCAATAAGTCCAAACGTAATTAAAGACTTCCTCAAGAGGTTTGTGAGCTGGTGAGATCGAGGAAACTTGATAAACTGAAAAGTCGCCTGTAACGAACTTTAATTATTTGTCCGCTCGTGTGAATTCAGCAAATGAAACGCATTGGGTAATTCCTCGCATAAAAACCCTTGGTCTGTCACAGTACTAGCAGTGTAGGCTCCATGTGCCTTGTTGCCAGCTGATTAGCTTCAAAGATGAGCGCACCACATGGCCTACACTTTGACTTTACGGGTGCCACTGACTAGGTGTAAGATTTACGGCCGGTCTCCATGAGAGGAAGGCGTAAAGGTCCTATTTGCAAGAAAAACATTAGTCTCACTCCCGACTCGTTTGGCCGGCCGCCATCCCAAAGCGTCAGTTTGTGAGGAGTTTGTAAACCCAGTGCGTCATTGTTTGACAAGTTGGGAATGAGACTCAAACGGACTTAGCTCGAGACCAGACATAAAGTCCTGTTGGTGCATCCGGTGCCAGGAGGCTAGCTCCCCACAGAGCTGCTGTAGACTCGTCTTATTCACAAATCACCAGTTGAAACCATATTATCTCTCAGCTGCAGGGATAGCACGTGAAATGTTATAATTATCCACGACAAGCACGCACACACACACACACACACACACACACACACACACACACACATACATACATACAGGTGGAAAAGTTTTCACGTTGAATCTGCAGAAGTGTAGTGTGTTTTAAGTGCTCAGTTTTGTTTTGTTTTTTTAAGTATATTATTGATGTTTTTATTTACAATGTTAAAGGTGCTTTAGAGAAGAAATTGTAATCAAAAAGAGAAGGATCTTCACTGACTGATTAAAAAAGAAATAAATAAATAAACAAACTGACCTTGAAGGACAACACAATTCCATACTGGTTTACTTTGTTTATGTGTGGCGGACCCTGCCACCTCTCTAGCTTCAAACTCAGTTCTGGGACCTTATTTTCCTCTGAGCTTGATTATCACTTGTGGAAAATATATTTCTGAGTTTGTATTATTACCTCAGTAATATTGTAACTATTACATTTGTGAGTTTGAATTTCCTTTCCAAAACCACTCAGTTCCCCTTTAAGAAGTGTTCTTGTAATATCCTGTATGTGCTCATGTGGTTGACCGGTGCATTACCTTGTACAGCTCTATTAAGGTCCTCACTGTTTCCCTGGACTTCTGTAATGAAATGAGTGAACAATGATTGAATTACAAGGATGACGAAGGCCATGAAGACCCAGGTCATAAAGAATGGGGGGGAGGGGGGGTTCTCCCTCTAAACGCCATCCTGTCCTCAGTTGACCCCCCAGTGGGAGGAAGTTGTGGCGTGTGTTGACATATTTCAGCGGGACAAACACAAACACATTTTTTCCATCATGATCACACACACAAACACAAACACACACACACACACACACACACACACACACACACACAGTAGATGCCTACTTTTACCTTCAATCTGTTGTGAACTTCTTCACCCTCTATTGGTATTGGCTGCGTTGTTAATGTATATACGGTGTGTCTGTGTGTCTCCGCAGTGCAAACACATCCTGTCAGTGCCCTGACATATAGCAGGGGAGTAATCCTGCACCTACTGTACACACACTTCACCAGATAACACACACTCTGGCCTCTTATAGAGGTGTCTTTCAACTCCACTGCAGGTGCTATTGACTGGAAACATCATAGACACACACGGAGATCAGAAAGAATCCCTGTCAGAGCAGATAGAATAGTAAATGTGAACTGGAGTGATAGCAGGCAGAGAGAGAGAGAGAGAGAGAGAGAGTGTGAAAGAGAGAGAGAGAGTAGTGTCGGACAGGATTCATTCACACATGAAGACAGAGAGAGGGAGAGAGAGCGGAGGGAGAAGAGGAGTCTTTCATCCTCGCTGCCGTGGCAGTAGCTGCGAGGAAACGGCAAGTTCACCGGGTTCAAGCATAACAGAGAGAGAGAGGAGGAGAGAGGCCGGGCAGATGGAGAGAGCCATCAAACAGCAACAGAGAAGGAGGGAGGAGGTGTGAGGAAAGAGAGCTCTGAATCTTATCGACTCACTCGCCTTAATTGCTTTTAAAAAAAAGAAATCCTTCAGTCCCCCTCCTTGCCTCTTAATTCCTTCTCTGTGGCTCTTTCACAGCTACGCTGACAGTTTTGAATATCTGGTTTGTTTATTTGGATGCCTGTTAGCTGTTGTAACACAGTAGCTTCTGTTTCCACCATACACATGATTTAATAATGGAATATAATTTTAGACACTGACAGTACAATTCAACATTTACATAATGATAATCAGAGTGGGTGGTTTTTTTATTATAACAGTCATCACTGTCAGTTTTCATCTATTCAAGTTTTGATTTTAGGGCAATGTCAGTAGCTACTGTAGCTGTCAGCGGTGTGTAACTACCATCCAACAAGGTTCTTATCTCATGAAAGTGGTGGCAACATAGTGCAGTGTCATCCAGCAAGGGGTTGCATGCTGGTCAAATACGGGCAAGCGCACAGTCCGCCGGGCAGATTGCTTTTAAGTGAACGCCTTTTACCAGGGAAACAAAATGATGACTTTTATATTTTTCCACAGTCGAGTAAAAGTGTGTACACAGTGTTTTAAACAAACCGGTAATGTGCGAGGTAGAGCTATGTCAACACATACTCGCACCTACACGATTTAATAGGTCGATTCCCAAAACTTCCCATATCACTCTTCCCAAAAAACAACATCACCATTGCAGCGTACCAGCGACAGACAAACCAGACTGTGGTTGTACACTCACAGTTCGGTCGGCCCTTTCTCTCAAATGAATAACACTTGTAATAGGAGAGCAGGGAGGTGGAGAGAGTCTGTGTAACTATAACTTTACAAAAAAAATAAAAAATCAGCCACACTCGGTGAATAGTGAACAGATAAAGAGCCAGAACCCCTAACATCTGCCATAAATTCTGTTTCAACTGAGACAAACTAACTTGCGGGGAGCAGAGGACAGAGAGTCACAGAGTGACAGCTAACCACTGTGATGTGCGGTGATGAGCTGACATTAGCCGTGTCTGCTTGGTTGGTGGTATTTCCCCCCTTTTGCAGTTACTGTTGATCTGCATGTGCAGCAGACTGGGGTGTCTACCAACATGCTGTCTCTTTTGGGAATCCAAAAAACTCCCACTGGCGGGCACGCTCTTTCCAGTTATGGGTCTCGCTCTCACCTGTCGGCTTTGACGTGGTTTTGCACGGCAGTGACAAATCAATGAGCAGCAGCCACACAGTGAGGTCGTAACTAGCTAGCTACCATGTTTTATACCTTCTAAATTGTAACTGGCCAACAGTTACGACAGCTTCTTCTTTTTCTATTTATGGCAGATGGCAACTAGTGTTAAGGTGCATTTTGGCAAACCCACTTTAACACAGCAAGTACGGGGAAAAAAGAATTGATTTAAGAGGCATAGGGATATTTGCACAATCTTATCATATGTGTGTTATTTATAGAAAATCAATACTCATCTTTAAAAGTCAGGGTTATTATAAATACCAGTTCCACCCCTATACCTCCTATACCTACACCTTGACTTCGCTCTCAAACGATGCTGTTTGTTGGACCGAACCATCCGTCCCTGACTTCCACCCTCCCCTATGCAGACTTTGTTGCTCTTTATACTGCTTTGCCTGACTTCCTCATTTGCTGCCTTAGTATTGACTAGGGCCACTAAAGGTCACGGCGGAACAAGAAAAGTAAATATGGGTTGTAATGAGTCGATCAGTTTACCTATAAGTTTACCTTTATTCTTCCAATGAACCGTCCAAAACCCAGATTCTTTATTCACTGTCGTAAATGACAAGAAGAAGGAAAAGCAGCAAAACTCACTTTTGAGAAACTGTAAACAGCAGAAAAACAGAAAAATGATTGACATAATGACTCTCTTATCAAGATAGTTGGCAACGGATTTTCTTCCCTTCGCCTCATCAATTAATCGACCAATCGCTGACCAGTTCTTCAGGGACGGAAAAAAGGAAATAGACAAGCAAGTTTGATTAAAAACACCCAAAGAAATGAGAAGCAGGACAGAGGCCACAGCAGGAGAGAGGCAGGTATTGATTTTCCGATTTATCAGTGTGCAGACTGACAGAACGGGATTGACTGAGGAGCCGAGTGACTGACAGCTGCATTGGACGGTCGACTGTCAGGAATCTTAAATCCTAACCCCCGGGTGGCCTCACCTCCTCGCTGCACGGGGGATATTTTTAAATCCCGGAGAAAACATCAATGAATCATCAAGTGAAACAGAAGATAACAGCACTCACATCAGCTCTCGGCTTAACTAGCTGAAACAGACACGGTGCCTTCTTCACACATGGAAGTCATATTTAACAGGACTGCGAAGTGGCGAAGACTTTGATCATTTCTTACTGAATAACAAGCCAGGCTGGGACTGTGGAGAGGCTGCACGGAACAGGCTCCTCCTAACTAGGCTTTATCTGCTTTAGAAAAAGAAGAGGCAAATGGCATTCTACCACACAGCGCTCTGTGTTTATTATCCTGTGTCATGCCGCCTCGCATGCACAACTCTTTAGCTGCCAGCACGCAAGTAAAAGATCAACCTACACTGATAATGAGTTCCAATACAAAATGTTTTTCTATTTTTCACTGGGTAGAGGGGAATTAACATTTAGTTCTGCGTGATATTGTCGGCGTGCATGAGTCAGTGCTGGTTCTTTACAACGGCTGCCACTTTAATAGCCAACAGTACAAAGTAATACTTGAAATGCGGAGTTCATTGCCAGCCTGAAAGCTATTATGATCAATAAAAGAAGATGGGTTGTATATGGAAATGGGATCCCTGTCAGGTTTAATTCAGTGTACTTTGTGGTTTAATATCCCATTTGGTCAGGAGTTGTCGAGCTTTTCCCCACACAGTTAAAAAGACTTTTCCGGTCCTGCCGACAGCAAAGCCAACACTGAAAAGTACGTTTGAATGAGCCTTTCAGCAGCAAAATATACTTGGACACATTTTTTTTTTTAGTCCTGGAGACTATTGAATTTGAATTTAAACTATAATTATGAGGATTAAAGTGCTCGCCCTCAGCTTTGATTAGAGGGTGTTTACCACTGAGGCAATGTCATGAGTTTCCGAGTCACAAGGAGTCCTCACTTTCCAGAAAACTTTCCCCTCCCTAAGATCTCTGCTATTACAGCCTAAAGGCAGGCAGACTGGAGACGTGTATGACACCCCACGCAACTGTTGGGAACATTATAGGGTGAAACAACGAGAGGCAACAGTCAATACGATTTAAATCGAGTCAATATGAAATGTGTTCATTTATTAGCTCTAGTGCTGGTACGCCCTGGCCCAGAGCCATGCTAGCTGTTTCCCCCTGCTTTTTAGCCCCTATTCTCCCAAGCTAAGCTAACTTGTTTCTGGCCGCGGCTTCAAAATAATAACCAAAATAAATGAGTCGCATTGATCCTAACATCTTACTCTCTGCAACAAAGCAAATAAACCTATTCTCCCAAAATACACCCATAAATCAGTGCTCGAGTAGCACAGAGCTAAGATTTTATGTCAGACCGGCGCCGCTGGAGCCTCAGCCTCACTGATTACTGTACAAAAACACATATTCATAACTTTATCCAGTGATTTGTGTGAAACTGCATCATACTTTATGGAGACAACGCTTCCTGTTTTTCCCTCTGATGTCCTCCGGCTGCTCTGCCAGTGATTGACATTAGTGGCTCAGTGATTTACAGAGTTTCCTGATGAACAGATGGCATCTCTTGTTGCTAAAGTCACTGCCAACAGTGGCTAACTGTACTAAGCTCCAAGTGAACAGGGCTAGATCCAAGGACAAACAAAAAATCAGACACCAACTGCGGCCAGTTTGACAGGAAATCCGGAGAGGCTTAATGAGGTGGTTTACGGAGTTTAGTTGCTGTTAGACTGTTATCGCTTGCTTTTTTAGTCATGCAGCTAAAGTTAGAGGCTGGATTAGCTGACTTACATTAGGCCCTGGGCTTCCAGGGGCCTGACCTGGAAGGAAAACCATCTTGGTACAGTATAGATCAACGTCACATGGCGGCCGTCTCTCTGAAATTCATATTTATGGCGGGAGGCTTGAATGCTGAGATAACGTAAAGCTGCTGTGGTCCAAGTTTAAAGTCCTGTAAACGTAGGGGCTCTGAGAATTGTTTATCATTTCACTGCTTACCAACTGATCAGCAGCTGATAAGAAAATTAATTGTGAAAATGAAGACTGACAGCGGGCCGTATTTCAAGATAAAAAGACACATATGATAACCCCTTGGCTAAAGTTAGCATTCAGCCAGGTCCTAGCCAAGTTGGATTACATGCCATGCTTTTTTACTTTCAGGCTAAAATGAATGTGTTTAAGATGTGTGTTGATATTTTAGAATTAATTTAACTTTTCCTAATGCATCGTGTAACACTATGAAATACTTGTTTGCTAGGAAGTGGTTTAATGCTAATGTTAGTCGTTGTCTAACAGAAGCTAATACGTGGTTTTTACCTTGAAATATGGCCCAGTAGTACTCCAGATTTTCACCGTACATTGTCTTTTCAGTTGGTGATCAAAGAGGAAGCAATGAAATTAATAGAAGTTGTCCGAGTCCCTGCGTTTACAGGGCATGCAACCTAAAACACAACTGTACAACATTTAAGTGTCACACCCTGACCTCGACGTCAGAGGAAAAATGGCTGCCATGCAAATATGGTCTATTCCCAGTTGCCATCGGTCTTGGCTGGCGTGTTAGGTCTTGTCCGGGCCATGTTTGGCCAGCCCTCTTACCATTTAATCGACTGTGTTCACGGGGTGCTAATGGCTGGGCAGTCACTTTGACATCTAACTGCATGGCAGGGGGGTGTAATTCACTTTCTGAGCTAATGCTATATGCCACTATTAACGACTATCAATATCCTCTACAAATAACACTCCGACTTTGGTTTCCAGGATTCATTCCGTCATCCGGATCCGCAGCAAAGGTTCATGGGCTTTATTCTGGACCAAGACCCATCCTCCATCCAAGTTACATGGAAATCCCATTCAGTAGTTTTCATGTAATCCTGCTGACAAAAAACCAACCAACAAACAAGCAAACAGACATGGGCAGAAAACATAACCTCCTTGACGAAGGGAATGAATGAAAACATGAACGAAACCGTACAGCTGGATCATCTCAGTCACAGCAAACATAATGCTGGTAGCTAACCCCATGACTTGAACATCAGTATTTATGACGTGTTAGGTTGTAATCAGTTTTAAAGTAGTTGACTATGCTCTGTTTTGTCTCATTTTCAAACCAAATGTTCCTCTGTATAAGCTATGCTGTACTTCACAGTACGTTAGAGGCATAGAGGCTGACACATCAATTTCAAAGGCGGCTTTTTTTGCTAGCATTGCTTTTTAGCACAGAAAAAAAAAGCTGTGTAGGTTAAACTAAAAAACCTAAAGAGATTTAGGAGGTAGTGCAGCAGCAGAGGGGAGGAGCGGAGGAGAGAGGTGGGAGGCAGATGAGGACAGAGAGGGGAGTGTGAAGCTTATCACCTGTCAGAGCTTTGCAATAATTTTTAAGAGGCCTGCGCTGAGATCAAGCAGAATTAGCAATCATCATTCACCTTGAGATGTTTAGCCAGGAGTCGTCCAATTTTAATGAACCTGGCTCGCTGCCAGATCCAATCAACTGAAGCGCCAGTTCATCTTCAAGGTAGTGACAGTGAACATACACAGCACAACGCAACTTTAAATTGTTGTTTCACAGCACATTTACATCTGATGCACTGATTTCATATTACCAGGCCAATTAAAAAATCAAAAATTACCTATTCTTCTGGTAATATCTACTGTAGATAGTATGGGTTTTATTCTTCCAGGCATTGGCATGTGTGCGTATGTCATTTTGGACAAATACTAAACATTCAGTAACTACTCATTCATTGTGGGGATATTCTGGGGAAAATATGACTCGGTTTGTTGCTCCTCGACCTAAATAAAAAGCTGCTAATGTAAAACCCATTGTCTTGGTAATGACTAAGTATATCTGGATAGTCATGCGCACATTCTATCGTGTCAGCAGCGGCCAGAATGTTCACAATGCCAGTTTGAATACAGAGCGCCCGTCCTGCTGCTGTCCTCGCACTATGCCAAATATGACAGCAGAACTGATTTATCACGGTGTACCTGGATGTCATCAGCTTTCATCCACCATCTGGCTGCCTTCAGGTTACACACAGTAATTCCACCGGCGCTACCTCCATCACGCTCTTCTCCTTCCTCTGGCTCTCTCTGTGAGTGCTCTGTTCGTGTCCCAGGCCTGCCTCATCCACACCTGTGGTACCCCGGGCCTCTGCACCTCAACTCACTGCCCTTTCAAAGCCGCTACCTGCATGCAGAGATGTTCCCTCTTCGATCGCCAACGATTCAAGTTATGCAGATTGTTTCCTCCCCTGGAACACAGGGAGATTGGCTAGCTGTCTCTGTTGCCTTACCTGCCTGACTGATTTACCTCTGACTTGTTTACACGATCCACTGTCTGTGGACCCATTTCAAATCCCATCGACCGGTGTCCTGACACTGCTCGTATAATGCCTGTGCAGGAGCTTATCATTTCACTGTGCGGCACGGACATTAACCTTCTCATTATGACTTTTACTATCACAGAAAGAGACTGCCGTGAGAAAACGACTACCTCTGTGAAATCGATATACAGTGGCTGATTAGCTAGTTATTTTGCAAAGATTATAATGGAACAGTGTGGTGATAATTTATGTTTTTAAAAGACTTTGCCAGCATCCCAGAATTCACAGCTGCAACAGTTGGTTTTGGTCAGCAGTCAGTCCAGATCATAATTAATCCAGTCTTGTTTATTCATCAGGCCCTTGTATGAATAGCTCTAATGTGCTCCCTCTATTAAAGACGAGTCTACTTTACAGAGTGTTGTGTAATCTTTGCTCTTGACATTATGATGTCGATGTCTGTTTGACTCAAAAACACGTCATCTTAAGGTAAAATGGCCCTGTGGAAAAAAAGTAAATAAACTCTTTACATCACGTGCATTTGATCTTATAAACATGCTAAATGTTTGAAAAACTTTCAAAGATGTTAACTTTTATATTTTAGGTAATGCATTGTTTGCAACATCAAATGGCTTGCAGTCTTCCTCTTCAATGCCTCTGTCCGCGTATTACTACAATATGCCTTTTAATGCGTTACCACCACCAGCTGTCCATCAGTATCTAATAGTATCTAATGGGACAGGGAGACAGGAAATACATGACAAACAGAAAATAAAGACAGAGGGGAAGTCTTAAATGGTGGTGATTTATTAATAGAGCACAGGTTAGGAGTCAAAAGGGCGGGAAGCAGACAACAGAAGGAAATGAAAAGCAAAACATGACACATAAGGACAGAACTTCAAAATAAAACAGGAAATAACTGAACCACAAACTGAGTTTATGACAGTTTAGAGTGTTTGGTCAGTAACCCATGTCTCTCCTTCTCCTGCTCATGCAGTAAAAGATAAAGAAAATTTATAGTTTCCCTGCCAACTTTATCCAATCAGGACGGAGAACTCCCGAAAGAGGCGGTCCTGAACAACACCAAGATCCTCCTGTTTGCTGGTATGTGTGACGATTACTGCCGTGGTGACATAGGGAGGAGGGAGGGGATTGCTAACTGCTACATGGACAAGAAGTTAACTAAAATGTCAACAATGCTTTAAAACAACCAATGTAATGCTTAAAAATTAAACAGAACACATCAGGAAAAGAGGCAACATTTTAAAAAATTGATGTCATGGTAATATCATGCATCGCCATTAAGAAAAGCACAAACATATTTTCAAAGTAATGGTTTGACATTTCGGGAAATACTCTTCTTCACTCTTCCAAAACTACCACCAGGGGGAGGTTAGCTCAGTAACCCATGAGGACTGGAAGCAGGGGAAACAGCTAGCCTGACTCTTTGTGGACAGATGATTTTCCGTCCCCTTTGGTCAAAGCCTGGCAGCTGTCTCCCCCTGCATTGAGCCTATATGCTAAGCTAAGCTAAGCTAATAGTCTCCTGACTGTAGTTTTAAATTGAATGGACAAGTATGTGAGTGGTAGATATATACAACCTGTGGCCCTTCAACAACCTCCTTCCATGTCTTCCGTCATTTTGTGAGGGTTGGCACATTCATTAGTAATGTCTGAAAGTACTCTAACTCAGCCTGCAGTGCCTCTAAGAAAAGAAAGGTGCATTGTTTTTTCCTGCACTTTTGCATATATGTCAGTTTTTTCCATTTTGAAATTGCGCAGCGAAAAGGTGCATTGTTTGAACACATTTCAATTCCGAACTTTGCGGATCAGACACAGACAATGGACCAGCCCCTTAGGCACGTTGGCCTGGTCAAGTGAAACAATGTTTCCAAAATGCAAAATGATTGCTTTAACTTAACTTTGCTGACTCAAATTAGTCTTAATATGTGCTACACAAATGAAATTAGCCTTTTGCTTCATGTTTTGTCAGGTCAACTATCAGACGCTTCCTGTATTGTCCCTCCTGCACCGCGCAGAGAGACGCAGGAAAAACAACTGCATTTGTGGTTTGTCTGACTCCTGCAATGCATGTACTGTGTGTTGAAAACACAAAGACTGATAAGATA
The DNA here is from genome assembly GCF_900880675.1 of Sparus aurata. Lineage (NCBI taxonomy): Eukaryota > Metazoa > Chordata > Actinopteri > Spariformes > Sparidae > Sparus > Sparus aurata. The sequence goes on along the minus strand of NC_044194.1, from coordinate 27,433,153 downwards.
TCTAAGTCTTGGTAGTGGGGGCACCCTTCCTGTTCAAAGGTAGCAGGCACCCATGTAACAACTGACAGGATATAAGAAGAGGAAGTTCAGTTGCAGTCTGGCTCGAAGAAATCGAGTTGCGGTTCGTTTACCTTTGGAGGTTTAAAGTGAGTGTCTCCATGCATTTGTCTTGTTAAAACGACAGTGGATGCAGACAACTGAAACAGTGAGTCAGTGGGAACTGTCTGGGGAGAGTTGAGGAATGATTGTTTTGTACTAATGAAGACATTTCTCTTTACATCTCATTTCAGGATATTTCCTTCGTAATGATCTGACCTGAGAACAGTAGAGATATATGCAGATGAACAATGTGATTGTGAAATGGTTGTTACAGAAACTAAAGATCCTCTCCTCTTCCTGCCTCTCTCATCCCTGTCCCACAAGAACATAAAAGGGACCGCCCCTGGCACCAAATCAAGCCAACCTCTTTGCATTCTACCCTTTCTCTCCTCTCCTCTCCTCTCCTCTCTTTCTCTCCCCCTCTCTCTCCCTCGCCCCGTCTCTCTCTGAAGTGGAACAGGTGACCCACCGTGTGGTGGGACGAGGAAACTGCACCACCACGCCCTGTGATCACGATGCTGAATGCGGGACAAGCAGCCAAATAGCAGACTGCATGTGTGGATTAGATGATGATACAGTATCACAGACTGTAGAGCATCCACCCACTGTCACTGCTTAGCGCCTCTTGATCTTATGCTGTGGCATCCCTTCCTCTACCCCTCCCTTCTTATCCCTCTGTCATCCTGTCTCCCCTATCATTTCCTGTAATGATAGATAGATAGATAGATAGATAGATAGATAGATAGATAGTGTCCATGCCAATAAATGCATCTCTCTCTCTCTCTCTCTCTCTCTCTCTCACACACACACACACACATGGCACGCACACACACACACACACACACACACACACACACACACACACACACACACACTCACACCAAAGGGATATTTATAGTGCTGTAGCACCAGCCTGTCTGTTGCTAGGATACCAGCCAGCTCAGACATGCAGTTTAGCTTTGTTTACAACAATGAGCATGTTCAGTATGTTTGTCTGACTATGACTCTTTATTAAAACCGAGTCAGAGCTGGACGGTCTTGCGGCATCATTTTGACCACTCACACTGAGACTGGTGGGAAAATGCTGACAGTGTATTTTATTATTATTTTCCACAGTCTTGACAGCCTCCGATTGCTGTAACACATGGAGGTGGTGGCGGGTAACCCACAGGCACCTCGTGGGGAACAGAGCTGCCGTGTCGCCCTCTGCTGGTTCAGAGTGACTCATCAGGGCCAGCCACAGGAAGGAGGATTTTGCCTGAGGTCACAAACTACAGTGAGGCACTCACTCAACATAAAGAAATCCTTTTCACTGATCGTTTCCACCACTGCTTCTGCAAATCCCATAAAGTGGGCTCTATTTAGTCATCGTAATTGAATCCAATTTATTTGAATCCAATTCCATGTTAATCTGTAAAAAAAAAAAAAAACAGCTGTTTTGTTTCACCCCTGCAGTGAGAAGCTCAGGAGGCATTTTTTTTCATGTGCCAATGCAGAAATGATTGGTGTCTTTTTATTGCCTCCACCGAGGAGGTTATTTTTTCACCCGTGCCGGTTGGTTGGTTGGTTTGTTTGTCGGCAGGATTACACAAAAACTACTCAACAGATTTCCATGAAACATGGATGAAGGACGGCTCTACAGACCCTGTTAACTTTTGGCGTTTCCAATTAAAGGGATTGATCCAAGAATATTTTGTCACTTTCTTTAACATCACATTCAACATTTAGCTAATCGAGGATTGCACAATAAAGAAGTCCAACAATAACAGCAACATTTATCTTGTTTCCAAAGTTGAGCATCTTTCTCTTGATTCAAACAACGATGTTTTCAAAAGACATCTCTTTGCTCAATTTAAACAACATGAACTACAATTTAAAATAAATTCTACATATCAGTTGTGATATGATGACGCTCATTTCCAGTATTTCATATTTTCACACAATATTAATGTTAATATTTTGTGTTTAACAGGAGCTAGGAGATATTTTTATTTCTGATGACCTTGATTATGAAAAGCGGAGGTCTGTCTTTCTCTCTTTCATTTAGAGAATCTAATGCTAAGCTTTGCTCTGATTTGACTCCATGAAAGGTATAAACTGGGTGTAGGGCAGCACTATAACCTCCTTCAAGTGTAAAACAAATGCTGTATGTAAATGAAACGGAACGGCTTGAGTGCGAACAGTCTGACCAGTGTATCTTTGAATAAATCAAAGCTGATATAGCAGTTCACATTTACTGCCGCCTCATTTGACCTCGGCTACAAAGCCAGGTTTTACAAATAAAATATAAGACTTGAAAACACATTTTCTACTTTTCCAAACAGACACGTATTACCCATCATACACTTTATGTATATCTTTCATTTTATCCTCACTACATCAGGTTAAAGTCCCCGTGTGTATAATACTAATGACTACAGCATCTTTATGCTTGTGTTTGTAAAAGAATGAGACGATCTCGGTGGAAACCAGTGCAGTCTGTGTGATGCTTTCAGCCCGTTTATTCATCAGGGCTGTGACAACATGTGCTTCTATCTTCTATGGTGTGTCTTTTAATATGTCCACTGGGGGGCGGCAAAGTCTGAAATCTTTTTTTAATCAAATTTACCAATATTAAGTTTGTTAAACCTTTTTCTAGTGGGAGCAACAAATACAGCTCAGTCCCGTGACGTTAGAGGGGGTCAAATAAAATATATTACAATGCGCATGTAGAAAACATCAAAATATGAGCGGTCTGCTGTCATTTTTAACTCACAGCTACTTGTGACTCCATATTTAAGGGGTGTGTGTTTATTTGAGGAGTATTCGAGGTCTGCTGCTCGTGAGGAATAGCTGACCCCGCTCACACACTCCCTGCAGTGGGCAGACAGGCAGACAGACAAACAGACAGGCAGACAGACAGACTGGCTGACCGTAACACTGTAACCGATATACTAAAATACTGGACCATGCGCCATTCCAAATTTGTCTTTCAGCCACGGGATCCCACCGTCTGACCAAGAATAAACACACACATCCAGGCGTCTCCCCCCTGCTCTATACTGTACTCCCGTGTCTGTGTGTGTATGTGTGTGTGTGTTTGTTGGGTATCATAGCTAGAGATGCAGGGATGTCTGGGTGAGGAAGGAGGTTGATTCTCAGTCGCTGATGTAACCAGACTGGGAGAGCAGGGTCACAATGAGCCCACGTGCAGCTCTCTTTATGGAGCCGCCTGGTAATCCCGTCTGTTGCTAATGGTCATTTAATCCAAAACAGAGTTATTGACTCTTTGTAGCTGCTATGTGGGTCCCTGCTGAACTTCTACTGACCCCCCTCAACAATCCTCGTAGCAGTTTAACTTCCAGGGGAGGCTGTTTAACCTCTGTCTGCTGCTTTATTTACAGCTCGGGGAAGCAGAAATTGTTTTTCCCAAATTGCTGCCCAAATGTGCATTGAGAAATGATTCACGTAGAGAAAGAGTCCGAGGAAAAGAGATGGTGCGAGAGCGAGACCAAGATGTTGTATTGACAGACCTTTTGAAGAAAAGCCTTCCCTCATGCATGATGCATCTCACTTTGCAGGGAGAGCAGAAACTGTTGTGTAGGCAAGTCAGATGGCACTTTGCAGTCTCTCTGTGCAGTCAGGGTTGCAGGCAGTCAAGAAACCGGCAAAAACATCTAATTTCCGCACGACAGTGTGTTTGAGCATTATTGAACAGGAGGAGATAACACCGAGGCAGCCGTGCACGGAGAGAGCGACAGATAAGAAGTCACTTGGTTCGAATTTTTTTGCTCCAATATCTTTTTGTACGCACATCAAGGAAATGAATCGAGAACGGCATCTTCAGTTTCCTCCTCTGTGCACACACACACACACACACACATACATACACACTGATTGTCTTGAGTCAGCTGTGTGTCACTGTCGCATCATTAGCTTTTCTGTGTTCCTGTGTTATTGATGTGTTTTAAATATTTATTAGGCCACTTCCACAGCAGCAGCAGCTTCTTCTAAACCAGCCGACAAAGCCCAGATATTTATGTATGTGTCCTTGAATAACAATGAGGAGGAACAATGGGGACAAATCTATGTGATGCGTGATGTAGGACAGATTTTCTCTTCTTTTTCATCTGCAAGAGGTTTGACTTCATGTCTCAGGAAACTTTTGTAGCCACTAAATGTACACAGAAGGAGTAATACAGTAAAATGTAGGGCAAGTTTAGGGGTCTCTTGTCAGCCGGTGAGCTTTGCTCATGTTTACTGGAGATATCACGTATAATCCTGCACCCAAATTAGGTCATTTAAGTGTTTCAGTTTAATGTGAGGGGTTACAATGACCCTTTTCTTTTCGATTTTTTGTTATAAACAAAAGAAAAAGACAAAACTACAGCTTACACTGACGATTGTTTCCATTATTAACCTAAAACTTCATTAATTTAGTCTAAAAAATAATCAAAAAACAGTGAGTCATGCCCATGATAATTCCCAATAGTCCAAAGTAATGTCCGAAAATGATTTATTTTGTCTGACTTTTTCTGACTTACAGACAGTCGTTAAATTAATGAGTGTCTTTGGGTTTCGGAGTAAATGGAGCAGCAATGGAAATGGAGCATGTATGTGTGTGTGCGAATATATATCGCATTTTTCTTTCTTTATGAATAAAATAAATAATAGATCAAAAAAATCATTTTAAAGTGTTCTTGCCAAACTTAGCAGGCAACAGTAGCAGGTTCATCATCCTGAAAAACCATTATTTGGAGAAAGAAATGAACAAAACAAAAAAGGGAACACATTTCTTGTCTGAGTGTAATAACAAGAGGGCTTATGTAAGGGTTATATAAAAACGTGGGTTGCATGAAAAGTAAGTATTAGGTTGATTGCTCAAATATTAGTGTATGTGAGTGAGTCTGTGTGTTTCAGGAAGGAATAAAAGCAAACCAGACAGACAGTCTGACAGCTCTGCGAGGCTGCCTCACTGCAGGCACAGTGGTGCTTTGAGCAAAATGCTAACACGCTCACAGTTATAATGCTAACCTTCTGATGTGTAGCACGTATGATGTTAACCATGTTTAGCAAACTGTTAAAGCAAAATTATGCAGAAATTGGCATTATGTGTAATTTGGCGCCCCCAACAGTTTCTGAGAGCAACGCCACGGTCGTAAATCCAAACGAGACTGTGTGTTTGAAGTTTGCAGTATTAAGACACTGACATAAACTGAAGTTCTTTGACGAAGTGGATATTCACGACAACTTATGAGCTGTAGACTTCTCAGCCCCCATGCGCCAGCGTCGGCCCACATCCCTCAGCCTGGTAAACACTGGCAGAGGACATGTAACAGGTAAGTAGGTAGTTAGGTACTTTACTGATCCTATGGGAAATTTAGACGTGCGGCGGCTTATACGACACATACAAAACACAAATGTAAACAAATAATAAAAGAAGAGAAAAATTATACTGGAAACAAGATTTAAAACAGAATATATGGATAAATAACACACATAACAAAGAGGTGAAAGATAGATACTGAGGTCGCTCAACTGTACGGGGGGTGTAACAGTGCATGTATTGCAGATCGAGGTGATTAAAGTTAAACATAGTCCAAGAATAAACTGCTGATATAAATTCAATGTAAATTTTAACAGAAACAAAAGCAGTTGTGCGTGTGCTGCATATTAAACAAGCTGTCTGTGCACTAATCCATCATTAATGTCATCCCACTGACGCAGACACTGATGGAGGCTGCTGTGCATCGGCTCTTCACACTTCACTAAATGCACATTTGTAAAAAAAAAAAAAAGTTATCAGAGCCACAAATGTGGGAGTACGAGAGTCAGAGAACGGTGAGTTCAATTGTTTCAGACGGATTACCTTAATCCATGACATAAGATGTTAAGAAGTGAAAAAGAGACTGTGTAAATCAAGGTGATACAGAGCGAGAGAGCGCCAGACCCAGCGCTGGTTTCAGTCAGTGGTTTTATTCCTCTTTTGTTGATGAGTTTTTAATTCTGTTCTTCTGTAGGCAGAAAGTTCAGCTGTTACACGCCGATGAGCCAGGCAGCAGAAATTACATCATATGATGATTCCAAAAAACACATCATGGTGTCCGTCAGTTTAGGTTCACAGAGGATGACCTGCAGCTCGACTCTGAACAAGTGAACAATGAAACATAATTTATGACCGTGATTAAGATCAGGACTGTGAGACTGCTCCTGCATCCTTTCCACCGCTTCCTATGCTATTTAGACCAAAGAACAAGAACTCACAAACAGTTATTCTTTAATGTGATAAAACAGAATATGTCAACTTACTTAAATATCATGATGTACTTTAACCAGACTAAACTAGACCAGACTATACAGACCCGGATGAAACTTAAACTATACCTGATAAAAGTCCATCAGCCATATTTAACTTTCTAAATTGTAGTATTGCACATTTTCCTTCAAAGAAATTAACAGAGAAACTGTTAGAATAGGTCAAGAAGTATTTGTTTCTCCAAACTTTGAGGTACACATTGATTTAAAATTGATTTTCAACAATCCAATAACTGCCTACTGCAATATAACAGTTCACAGATTTGTATAATATCAAAGTATATATTGTTTTACTGTATTACCCACACACTGCAAATTAGCTTAAACTCTAAGTCAGATTTTAAAAAAAAAACACCTCAAGGTTGAATAAACTTTCTACAAGGAGTTTTTAACAGTTTGAAACAGTCTCAGTTTAATACTGATGCCTCATTTATGACCAACATAAGCAAACGAGACCGTCAGCGAGAAGATTGCCTATTTATTTTTAGTTACTATGGTTATTTTTAATGCCTGTCAGCCGGTTGGATCAGTCATAAAATTAAAACTTTTATGGCAGAGTGCTGAGGATGAATTGAGGAGTCTCGTAGTCTGAGGAATAGACTTCATTTACTGATGACTGTGTACGTACGTGCTAATTGTGTTTTTTATAGCAATGTATTCTTGTTTGTACTGCATTTTGTAAAAAAAAAAAAAAAGAAAGGACAATTGACAATCCTTTTCAGGCATATTTCTATTTATAACAAAATGTTTATCCTCGGTATCTTCTTTAGTACTATTTCATCTTAGTTTATTCTATTTTCTTTATCTAATACTCTGCACTACTCAGCTCAAGGAAATGCGTTGCTGTGTTGTTGTTTTGCACAGTGACAAAGCAGACTCGACTCTTCATTTCACCCTCCTCATGTTCCACTTATTAATCTTACAGAAACACTTATAGATATGTAACCTCACCGCCGTGCAGGCTGCAAACAGCTGTGTTTTGAAAAGAAGAATACTATCAAAATAATGTTGCTCCTTTCTTTCATTTGCTTCCAAAACAAATACATGTGCCAGAAGGATCAATATCTTCAGACGCGAGGCGGCGGCGCTCATACTGCTTTTGGCTACAAGTGCCGCCAGCATAGACAAAAAGATAAAAGTACCTTGCAGCAGCATTAACCACACCTTGCTCAACTAAATGAAACTTAACTGAAGATCAGCTTAAGTTATCTACACTTAAACAGAGACTGATTAAACAAAGTGAGAATGGAATTAAAAACTAGGTTTTTATAACGTTGCTAAAAGAAAGTCTGGCTGAACTTGACTTCACATTTGACTCTGCAGTGAGCATGTGAGCAGTGGCTTTAAAAACAAAATGTCATGAACTAAAGTGAGCCGTGCTCGGCGTGTTGTGTGAAGATGAGACCAGACTGCATGTCAGAACTACTCGGCGTGGCAGCCACAGATCATCTGATTAATTAATGAACCTTTTACTGCATCACCAGTTACTGTTGTTAATCACTCACACACTGTTTGGCCCTGCAGCTAACACGCACACACACACATAAAGTAATAACCCATTTGAGGCACTAAAGCTGTGAGCTCTCTGTGTGTGTGCGATCTTCAGGCTATCTGAATGGAAGAGTTCGGTAGAAATCAATGATAAGGGTGTCATAAAAAGACCGTTTCGTTTCATAAAAAGGATTTAGAGCATATGCTGTGGCCTGAGGCCTCGTGTCCACCCCCTAAAACTCTCGTTAGGAATATAAAAGTTTTATTCAGCATTTAGCCTTTCAGCCTTCACAGATGCACCAGAAGTAGGCCAAACACATTACCAGTTCTGAACACTTTAAAGAGAACACATGCATCTTGTTCTCAACATTCATATGGAAATATTACAACCACTGTCAGACACCTCTGTGTGTGTGTGTGTGTGTGTGTGTGTGTGTGTGTGTGTGTGTGTGTGTTTGTTAAAGCATAATTAAATGTGTTTTCCTTTTCTCTCTTCTTTGTGTCTCGGGGGATCTTCAATACAAACATTAAATTTACGCCCCGCATGCGCCCAGACAGCCACACAAACACCACCAAAACAAACAACAAAACATGTCATGACAGAGGAACACTTCACACACACACACACACCCACGCATACACGCACAAACACAGACGCACTTTCTTGCAGGTTCTTGTTCATAGTTTAATTACGATCTGTGTGGGTGATTATGAAACTCCCTTAGGAGTCTAATAGTCATATTTACTCTGTGTGTCTATGTGTGTGTGTGTGTGTGTGTGTGTGTGTAGGTGTGTTGACTAGAAAGAAAGGAGCTGTGCTACATTTCAGGGGCGTGTTTATATCCGCCTGTTTATTGCATAATCAAACATTCATTCCTCATTATGTTGCAAGTGCCAATATGTCTCAGCTGCAACGCTATAAATTTTGTTTGTCTGCCTCTGAGTGTGTGTGTGTGTGTGTGTGTGTGTGTGTGTGTGTGTTTGTGTGTGTGTGTGTGTGTGTGTGTGTTATCCCTCAAACATATAATTCATAATAACGCTTTCTTATTACAATGTGTGACTGTTTAGTTACTTCGGCTGATGCTGTTCTGTATCTCATTGGCCTGTCCGGTCATTTTGACTTGTCACGGCAGGACAGGCACGTGGTGGTTCGCCTCATTCGCCGTCCCAGCGGCCATGTCTGTGAGCCAGCGCGCAAAATACCAGAGCCTTGAAAATAGCGCGCAGTGATGGCGTGCAGTCGTTATTCATCAGTAACACCTATGCTCCTCCCGCGATGACAAGTCAAAAAGTCTGCTGTGAAAGAAGTCAACTATGCATGAACGCTGACTGTCAACCGCTCACGTCTTGCTGGGACGCTTGAATTGTTGAATCGGAGCCACGGTAAATGTTTTCACTTACACCTGCGCTTTCATTAGATTGACAGGCAGAAATGTCATCTATGGCCGTGGTGGAAGAAGCACTAGGCGAAGTAGTGACAACACCCTGCAGTGGTGACGTACAGCAGAATCTGTAGAGCTTTTTCACTGAAAACCTCTGACTGCTCTCCGGTGAGAGTTAACCAGTGGTCATGTTCATAAAGCTTCCTTGTACTAAGAGTTCCGTCTGATGAAATGCTGAGAAATGTCTTCGAATTATCACGTTTACTGAGAACCTACCCTTGGAATTAAGACACCATCCTGGCAAAGATAATTCACAAAGCATAGCAGCATAAGAGAGCTCCTAAGGTGTGAAACTGTCAAGATTAGGGAGGAGGACTTTTAACATCCTTAGGGGCTTCTTAAGCAGAGAGAGACGCTGAATGACAATGAGTGAGTGAAACGCTGCGGTTCAGTGCAGGGAAAATGCTCATGGTCGATCAGAATGACAATCAGCTTTCTGTGTACACAAACAAGGACTTTGACTATTTGCACTGATTATTTTTCTCTCTCAGTGTACAGGGAATAGTATAATAATCACTGAATCTAAAATGAAAATAAATAATTAAAAAATATGGACTAATATGAACATCTCTGAAACTGCGCAGTAACAATATGACAGCAGAAATTTAAGTGATTACAACACCGAGAAATTTGGCGACTGTAAGGACGCGCCAATCTTGCCAACAAGAATGTTTGATTCAGAATCTCCTCCCCACTCTTATTATATAACACGCTTCACTGGTGCACTCCTTCTGAAAGGTTCTAATCTATTCAACACAGATGTTGTAAAGACTAGTTTTCATGATTAGGCGTATCAGTTTCACCATTCGTTTCCTGCCTGCTGTCACTAGAAGTGTATTTTTATTTCTTTTTAGATCAACCGATCACAGTCTTTTTTTTTTTTTCTTTTAAATGTGTCACACCTAGCAACATGTTGGACCACGCCTCTGCTAAAGGGCCTCACTACTAGACAATAAACTGAAACTGATTATAAAGCTCCGGTGATAATTCTCTGTATCATTCATCACTGTGAGTGAAGCCTTTCACTTTGTCATTGAATACATTGTTATTATAGAAATATCAATTATAGGCACTTTAAGCAGAAGTATTATCAGCGAATCGTACTTGTGAAAGTGAAACTCTCGCCAAAAAGCAACCAAGGCTTTATTTGTGATTGAATATGAGTCAAACCATTATGTAAATGCATAATTACGATAAAAGAGGCACTTACTGTAGTTTCAATTTTCGGGCAAGCTTATTTTCAAGACAAAAAGTGTCGATCCCTGAGTGCACCCTAACAGGTAGGAGGTCCACCTTTACTCTCCTGCCTCTTGGGTCGCACTCTGGGATCGACACTTTTTGTCTGCCTTGACCGTGACGCGCCGGAGATCCAGCTCCAATGGTGAGTAGTTCAAAAACTTTCTTTTTAGTAAACTCTGAGTACACAAACAATGTTCTCAATGCTCGTGTTCATGTGTAGAGACCCTGGTGATACTACAGGCAAAGTTTCATGTTGTGTCGAGCCTTCTTATTGTTTTAAAAATAGCAACTTTTATGCTAGCGTAAGAGTGCCCCATGCACTCCACTGAAAATTAGCTTGCCGGAAAACGAAACGAAACTACGGTAAATCTTAAAAGTGCCTCTTTCATCGTAATTATGCATTTACACGATTTATTACACGAAGGTTTGACTCATATTCAATCACAGATAAAGCCTAGGTTGCTTTTTGGCGAGTGTTTCACTTTAAAGAAGAAAAAGGCCAAAGAGGAGATTATGAAGAATAGCCAACTGTGTATTACTGTTATGTTATATTATTGAATTATTATTATTATGTATATTAATATAGCATCACTTTAGCTACTTTTAACTACTGTTCAGTAGTTAAATATATAAAGAAGCATCATATTCTATCAATGGATTATATTTTTTGTGGGTCAAATAGCTTGTAATGTATTATAAGGAATTATTAGGTGTCATATAGCTGTATAAGAGGTGCATTTTAGCACAGCTCATACTTGTGTGCCTACATGTGTACTGAAAGAGCTGAAAAATTATTTCTAAAGTTTATCTGAAGCTCATATGAAGCTTCAGCAGACTGACTTGGGAAGATCCCTTTGATTTGATTAATACAGGCAGCTGAAGTATGAAGACAGACTTTAAAACAACAAAGTTATATTCATCCTTTGAATGGAAACAGCCAAGTTTAATCCAAGTACCTCAAAATTGCTCCAACCCGTACTTGTGTACTATTTCCATCACCAGATAATCATCACACTTCCTCTTCCTCAGTGCTGAACGCCAGAGCTGTGTGCTCAGTCCCTTCCAGTTCACACTGTACACCCATGACTGCACAACCAGACATCATGAGGACTCTACTGTGAAGTATGTGGACGACACCACCATCATCAGACGCATTATAAACAATGATAAGAGTTCATGTCAGGAGGAAATCAACAATCTTGCAGAGCGGTGCACAGAGAGAACCATCAACTGCTCAGCGTCAGCAACATCAAAGGGCTGATCGTTGATTTTAGAAAAAATGGAAGCAAAGACACACGTCCCTCTCTACATCAGTGGAGCTGAGGTGGAGCAGGTGAACAGTTTTAGTTCATGGTTTGAGAAGGCTTCACTTACAGAACCTTTAACTGAGGAAGTCAGCACCAGAGCCAGAGCCAAGTACTAGTTAACTTTCACAGAGGGGCAACAGAAAGCATCCTGGCAAAAGATACAGAAGTATCCGCTGCTGTAGAGCATCTTCATACCTAGGCCGTGAGACTCCTCAAAATAGTTTTTCTTTTATGTGAAATAAAAAAAGGGACTTGTTGAACTTTAAAACTTACCACATTCCTTCAAATGTCAGGAGGCATATAAAGGCCCTGCTGAATTTAAATCAGTAACAGAGTTCACTGTGGAGAACTCATTCAGAGAGCTGTCACCACTGTCGAACCAGACTGTCTTTTCCATCATTTCACACAAGGCCTGATAGAGTTTATTCACTTTTTTCAGTCGGCCAGGTGAAAAACAGGGTGTGTATGTACACCCATCTCAAATCTTCGACAACATTTCTGCAGGATTTCAGGATTACCGCTGGATTTAGTTTATCAGTGAAACACAAACACTGTCTGTCTGTGTGTCTGCCCCCTCGCTTCATGGCCCCCTCCCTCCTCCACCTCTCACATAAGGATCCCATAAAGTTTCTGCGGTCGAAGCGCATGCGCGGTGGCAGCCCCGAGTAGCGTGTGTAGTAGTATTATTATTGTGAATGGGGGGGTTTGAGGAGGAGGAGGAGGAGGGGGGGCAGGGGGGGGGGCGGTATTTTGGGTGTACAGTCACAAGAGCGACTCGACGGAGCCAGGAAGTAGACTGCTGATGCTTTCAAGTGCTTGCTGAATTGTCGTAAATTTGATTTTTGACAGTTGCGCTGTTCAAAGTGTGACAAAGAAGAAGAAGCACACATTAAAAGCTTCAACAACAGATGGAAACATGAACTGCAACAGGCGGCCACCGGTGCTGATAGCCTGACACGCGCTCCAAATGACTTTTCATTTCTGTTTGTTTAACTTCCAGCCATAATATTCACGCTTTTTCGCGAGCTACTGCCGCCACACACACATTTGTACGCCTATTTGTCCCGCTGAATCACGCTGGAACAGCTGCTACTGTTGATGATGATACAAGGATAAAAATGTAAATTAGACTGCGTGCCAAAAAAGATATTTCCTCCTCTGGCACCAACGTGACTTTAATTAAAGCCGCCAAATTAAAGGCTATACTTACATAATCCCTTGAGCTTTATGCATTATTGTGGCCCCCTAAACTCTTGAACGTGTGATTACCCGGCAGGACTACTGAGGGAGGAGCTCCTGGAAGTCGCAGGTAGACCGGAGACACAGACAGGGAGCGCTCGTTTGTTGCCACTTGCTCGAGAGATCACACGCTCGTCAACAGAGAGAGAGAGAGAGAGAGAGAGAGAGGTAGAGAGAGAGAGAGAGAGAGAGGTAGAGAGAGAGAGAGAGAGAGAGAGAGCCACACGGTCAAATTGAGCGTTATCTATCGCGGTGGGTCACTTAATAAGAGCCACTTGGAGCCAGAGGCGAGCCGGAGCGCAGATCATCTTCATAAGAGCAGCGGTGATAATCAGAGAGCACATTGCTCCACACAGAGAACAAACACACACACACAGAGAGAGAGAGAGAGAGAGACAGAGAGAGAGAGAGGGAGAGGGAGAAAGAGACAGACACGGAAGAGAAGTGAGTGAAAGAGAGGCAGAGTGAGGGACGGACGGTTAGACACGCAACTTTTCACGCTGCGGGATCGAGTTTGAGAGAGAAAAAAAAGGGGGCTTAAAAAGTGAAGAGGCCGGAGAGAGCTGGAGAAGATGCCGCGGGTAGTCCCGGACCAGAGGAGCAAGTTCGAGAATGAGGAGTTTTTCCGCAAGTTGAGCAGGGAGTGTGAGGTGAGTGAGAGAGAGAGCCACACACACACACACACACACACACACACACACACACTGGAGACTGTCTGTGAGACGGCGGAAATAAAGACAAGAGAGGGAGGCTCGTTAGCGGAGGAAAGCACGCTGGAGGGCTGAAGGGCTGTGAGCTTCACACAGGTTCATTTATTTAATTTAATAAGTTAAGCGGGAGAAAACCTACAGCTGGATGCAATCCCCCAAAGCAGAAGAACGATAGTCTACAGAAGTGCCTTACAATAAGTTGTTTCACCCCTCTGATCTCTGGCTTTCTGAAAATCAGAAACATAGATTTTTTTTTTCCTCTTCTTTTTCGTCTTAATCTTTGCTCATTTATTTTGTTCATTCATTTTATTCTCAAATTAATCTGAATGTAAGCAAACATTTTTGCTCATCTTTCTCTCTGTATGAATTGATTTTGTTTTTAAATGATGAGGAGGAGAGATAAAGGATGGTGCTTTTCACTTGAAATCAAAAATTCCTGTGGCTTCTCTTCAAATTACGGCCCACTGCTGCCAGTGAGCATCAGCAGTCACTGTCAAACAGCCCTGTTTCAGTGTGTTTACTATAGCAAATCAAATAAACGAAAAAAAGTGAGTATATTGTGGGTATATAAACTTGACGTGTGTGTGTGTGTGTGTGTGTGTGTGTGTTTTCTTTCCACCGTAGATTAAATACACTGGCTTCAGGGACCGGCCCCACGAGGAGAGACAAGCCCGCTTCCAGAACGCCTGCAGGGACGGCCGGTCAGAAATAGTGAGTGCAAAGTGACGTTTATCCTCTTATTTTTGCATGTCTGCGTGTGCTTGTGAGGATGTGAGATGTGTGTTTTGTTCAACTGAAACAACACGCTGGCCTGTAAACTCGGCTTTGGCTCGTGGGAGAAACGTTGACATTCTAAACTGACATTAATCTCAAGGTTGTCTCCATGATAGGAGACAAATGAACTTGTGTTCTTGGTGGGATCAGTTCACTTTGTGCAGGCCGTCTGCGTGCGCGCTGATGTTTTCATGTGTCCCCGTTCAAGGAAGTAGACGTGTTATCAGACGTGCAGACCCACCAGGCTTAACCTCGCTTCACTTACTAACCCAGCTGCAGTCATCATTGTCTCAGAGGCTCTCATTAAGGCATGTTATCACACAGACACATTACGGTTACAAAAAAAACACCGGCAGACCTGTAATTTGAGGCCTAAAAACTGCTCGCTTGAAGTAAATATGACCTGTCATGTCTAATTTTGGAATATACAGTAAACATGTAGTGAATGGAGCATACTTAGAGAACAGGAAAATAAAAACGCCTGTATGAAGTTCAATGACGGTGTTACAGCCACTTTTTTGATGACTGATTAAACACTAATGTGTCAAAATGTCAAACAGTCTCTGGTTTCAGCTGCTCAGTTCTGAGGATTCGCTGCTTTTCTCTGTCTGATCTGAGGGTGTATTTGGGGTTTGGGAAAGGCACTTTACACTTGTATCCAAAATTTTTTGTAATCTGAAAAATAATGTATCGATAGAATCGATAAATGGAAAACTAGAATGACACTCAGAAGAGCGCATTCTTCTGCCACAGCCCAACAGTCCCCTTTACTCCACACTCATAGATAAGAGACACGAGTACGCCTGAATTTATCCATCAGGATCCTTAACACTGGTCCCTGAGAAATTAATGAAAATGCCAAGAAATGCCCTGTCTGGGGATAGTTAAGACAGTGAGAAAAGAAATCCTGGATCCGTCCGTTTATCCACACCAAAAGTGTGTTTACTCTGTGCTGAGACCCATCCTCCATTCAAGTTTTGTGGCAATCCGTTCTGCAGTTTGTGTGCAATCCTGTTGACAAACCAACAAACAGAAAAACAGATCGGGACGAGTGAATCTCCTTGGCTGAGGTGATAATCATAAGCTCTACTTACGTTTAGGCTGGAGCTGTTTTGTGTTGATTCAAATCTGTGCTCTGTCGTTAGTCGTGGTGTTGTGGTGTATGACACTGAAAGGTGTTTCTCCTCATTCTCATTTACGGAGAAGCAGCCGGCAGGTAGTCATTGCAGGAGGAGATAGTGTGTGGCAACGGTGTCACAGTAGAAGAGGGCCGGTGTGCCGAATCTGTCTCGCTCCATTTCCAAACCACAATCCTCTCCGGCTGCGTCTTCAAATGCCCGTCTTCAGTGAACTCTCACTGAACTCTTTTGCCTGATGGAGTGACCAGTGTGTCGCAGCACCTCAGTGTATGACAGTGCATTAAAGCAAAAAGTCCTGAGTTCAAAATTTGACTTATTATCAGCAAAGTTTACTTAGAGGTGCACCGTGTTGTTTTTGGAAAGATATTTTAATCAGATCTTTATCTTGATAGACTGATTTTTATGCCAAAACAAACAAACTGTCTTTGTTCTCATGACTGAATAAACTGAATAAACAAACACAATTTCATACCGTGTTACTTTGTTAATTTGGCGGACCCTGCCACCTTTCTAGCTTCAGACAGTGTTCTGGGGACCTTATTTTCCTCTGAGAACAGCTTGTTTGTTCGCTTGTGGAAAAAAATAAACATTTTGAGCTTGTATTATCAACTCATTAATATTATACATATTAACATTCTGATTTTCTGAATTTTTTTTCTCCAAAACAACGTAGCAGCCCTTCAAAGTATAAAAGTAAAATGATCAATTACAATCACAATTACTGTAATGTTGCTTATATGTTGGTTAAATAGGCTGTATAACAATGCATTCAAGCTAGACCGCATTTTTATATTGATATATGAACCAATATACAAACGCATAAAATGATAAGATATATAACAGAAGCAAGATATTTTGCAGTTCAACAATAAACTTTATCGTCTAAAATAACATCAGCGCACTGAATCATTTTAAATTAACCCAGGCATCATTTTCTGCATTATAATCTCTAAAAAGAAGTTTTCATATCAGCACATACCAGACACCAAATACGCAGATACTAATATATCTGTGATAATAATAATATATGCTTATCCTAGGTTTTTAAAATCCCGATCTGCAAAGTAACAGTTGGAAGACGAGTGTCCTTCATGAACTCGACACGTCTGCGTGTGTCACTATTTTCTCCACAAGTGCGAAAGAACCTCGTGACCTTTTTTGTTTTCATTGCAAAACCCTGCCGAGCAGCGCCTGTGATGAGCTGTTCACAACTTTAAATCGAGCGCGAACACATTCATAACTGCGCGCTTACAGTGTCCAGCCTGTTTCAGACTTCCTATTAGATGATGTCCTCAACAAAAGGGTGAAGCCAAGTGAAAAGCCTTTAGTCTGTTGGCACAAACACACACAAACACGGGGCAACTTCTGCCGCCTTAGTCATCCTCGAGGTATTTTTCACAAACATGCTGTCATCGTGGCGGAGGGTACGGGGAGGGGAGGGGGGGTGGGGGTGGAGAGGGGGTGTGTCAGGGGGTACATCTAGTTTTACAATCTTTTAGTGGGACATGATGCGTCTGTCTGTCTGTCCTCACTGTATTTATAAGCCTCTTCTGCAGCGAGAATTGATGGCCACGGTTTTAATGGTTTGATGGCAGGTGTGACATCATGCCGCTTATTTATCTTTTGGGCCAGACGCCGCTAAAGACCTCCTGCTATTTTCATGGTCGGTGTGAACAACGGGCCGACACAATGAGACGCGAACGCGCTGTCAAGGACCACTTTTTTTTTATAGACAAGAAAACAAATCAACTGAAAACCGGGGGCAACGTATTGGGTTAACACTGAATGTATACCCCGCTTCACGCCAAAAGTGTGTTTGAGCTTCACTGTGCAGGATGATGTTTGTGAAGAGCTCGACACCAGACGGCTGTTTTCACGTTCGCTTGTTGGAGAGGGAAAGTTTTTCTTCACTTGACTGAAATCTGAGTTTTTAAGACGTGTACGTAGTGACATCTCGACTGGTTTGTAATTCAATCAGGGATTAAATTTGAACTTACACGAGGGTGATACAGCAATTATACTTGAAAGTGAATCATGTTGACATATTCTTCTGGATCTGGATGCTTCATTGTCAGAGAACAAGCTAATGTCATATTTTTTTTTTTTCCCAGCAGGGTAATTAAATGATTGTTTGTGGAAAAAACAGGGTTTGATTTGTATATGTCTATATAATGTATCTTGAAGGGATCTTTTGTAAAATGATCCCGTAAAATAATGCTTTCTATTGGCAAAACTGTTTCGGCCTTAGAGAGACTGACTCCAGACTGACTCTAATAAAAGGCTTCTAAGAATTCTAAAATTTATTGAACATAGTGTTCTGAGAACAGTTAAAAAGGCAGTTTATAGCATATACTTTCTTGCCAATAGAGCTGGTTAAGTAGAAATGAAAGACAAACCTTTATTATTATATGCGCACGATATAACTGTCAGTTAATATTTTCCAACTGCTGGCAGAAATGCTGTTAGGTTATTTTCCTCGTCATAGTTCAAATAGTTTTGTTTTGTTTCGGTAAAAATAAAATGACCATTTATCCCTTTATACAGTACATTACGTATATGGTATAGATAGGTAGATAGATGTAAGTAAGTAATAGAGATCATGATATTTTAGATCTTGAACAAAGAAGGAAAAAACATACATTACCCATGTCAAAAAGTGGCACATGTAAACTTTCAATTTCAACTTATAATAACGTTTTTACATCTTATTTTCTACATGACTTTAAAATGTACATTCGTAAAAATGTGGCTGTGCATGTCCAGGGATTCTATGTCACACACACACACACACACACACACACACACAGGCAGGATGACTCTAAGTTGTTCAGGACTGATCTGATAAATGGGACAATAATTCAAAGTAAATTATCTTCGGCTCAGCTCATTAGAGAGGAGTCGCTTTCTCAACTACTATTGATTTTCATGCTGCACTGCTCTCCCTCCCATCTCTCTCTCTCTCTCTCTCTCTCTGTCAGTTCACTTCCTTTTATTTTATTTTATTTACTCGGCCCTCTTCTTTGTCTTCATTCTTCCTCACCTCACTTCCGTTTTCTTTTCTCTCTATCTTTCTCTCTTGTCCAACTGTCTTTACATTCACAGGGCTGTCTCACTGACCGCTGTCCCGTTCCCCTTCATTTCGCCCCCTCTTCCTCATTTCCTCCATTTCTCCGTGCTTCCCTCTCTTTTTCTTTTTCCTCCTTTGTCTCTCAGTTTCCCTCCATCTCTCTCCTCTCTCTGCCTCTCCTTCCCTCTTTTTTTTTTTTTTTTTCTCCCGCGGTAGTAGGCAGCAAATGAGTATCAGATGGTTGTAATCCAATACTTCAAATACAGCAGAAATGATGACTCGGGTGTTCTTTGAGTTCCCGTTTCTGCGAGAGCGTGTGTATATATGTGTGTGCATGACAGACGTTTTTTTTTTTTCTCTTTGTGTGTCCGTGTGTACACTTAGTAATTTTCTGCATTCCCCTCCCTTTATTTCCCTCTCCTCCACTCACGGTTGTTCTCTCCTTCTCCTCTTTCAGTCAGCTTCTCTCCCTCGTTCTCTCGCTCTCTGATGAGGGGCAGATTTGACAGGGTGCATAATTCATATGCTTCCAGCTCAGTCCCAGCCCTAATGCCCTTAGTATTGATCTGTCTCAGCAAACACAACTCATCACACACACACACACACACACACACAAAGACAATAGACACACACACAGAGTTACACATAAAAACAGACATTTTCTAACTTGATTTTCTTTCTCTCTCTAATTCATTGCTTTCTGACTGCACCAGAGAAATGCATTCTATTGATTTTCATTTTATTTGTGTTTCTGTATGCGTGGCTTCTAAGTGTGTGTGTGTGTGTGTGTGAGTCTGAGGGGGCCGTGCGTGTGTGGGCCTATTGAAAAAGGAATGTCTCCCATTAGAGCAAGAAGCCATTTCACAGAAATCAAAAACGAGGAAAGCTACAGTATGATGTGATTATGTGTGTGCGTGCGTGTGTGGTTCACTTCGTGCTTTTGTTCTGAGAGGAGAACGGTTAGACTAAGAAGAAACGGAGGGAAAGCGACAGAGACAAAGGAGAACTCTGTCCGTCAAACTTGAACTCTTCAAGGCTCAGACCCAAATCAGACATTTGAACCTACTCAGACATTCTGCTGCTCAGCTAATGCACAAACCATCTGGAGACATCTCAATATATCTGTGATAACTGCATGTACTTAGAATCAATAATTCAAAGTCTTATTCTTTTATGTTAATCTGTGTGTGAGTTATATTTGTGATGTTAAAGGGGCACTCAAGATTGTACTTTTATGACTTTGTTGGACAGAATAAGAAAGAAATCACAGCTGCATTGATTAGTTACCAATAAATCATTTCGAGTAAATGACATAAACATTACAGCCTTTCAATTAGGATGGAAACCACATTTTTTTGCCGTGAAAATAATCTGCAGGTTAATGGATAATGATAATAATTAGCAGGTACGCTGATCCGACCGCCTGTTAAGCTCTCATGTCTTCCAAACTCCACGCCTTCGGATTACAACAAGCGCTCTTGTTGCTGCCTTTAAATGATTACTCCCATGGCTTAAAGTCAAGTGGGTGATATCTCTTGAGTGATTTTCTCAGAATTGTCAAACCTCCCCCAGAACCAGAGAATACATAATCCAGCTGTTTCTACAGGCTGCGTATTAGTCCCTCTAGTAGTATAACTAACTTTGACAGGGAGTGTAGTTTTACCGTTTATAAAATGTAACGAGAGAGGCTCATTTGCTGTTCCGAATTCAATAAATCACACCCTATTCTCCAGCTTCATACCTTGCATTTCTCCCTCTCTGCGTCCATCGTTCAGTCTTCAGCTGTGAGGACTGGGGAATATATCGATATAACTTGATATCGTGATATAAGACTATATTTCATTTTATGAATTATGATATAGTGAAATCTGGATATCATTATATCAGAGTAAAAGCTGCATTACATCAACATTACTGATGATCATTTATCAGAAATTGTCTTATCACACTATTTTGTGAACGCACCATTAGTCCTCCCTACAATACTGTCTCCTGTGTTTCTCTCTGCAGGCCTTTGTAGCTACAGGCACCAACCTCTCTCTCCAGTTCTTTCCAGCCAACCTGCACGGCGATCAGAGGCAGGTTCCCACAAGAGAGTATGTCGACTTCGAGCGAGAGACAGGAAAGGTAGGACCAGTGCGAGACATCCACCCACTTTCTCAAACACACACACAGACACACTCTCTCTGTTGTAAAGGTCTGAGCTGTAGCATCGAGACTGGCAACAGTGAAACGAGATTCTCAAAATGCAGCCTGAACCCAGGGGCAGATATTTCACTTCACTGTTCGGGGGGGACAATACACAGAAAACATTCTCAAGAGCAATACTTGAAGGGGACACCATCGAAAGGACAGCCAGGGACATTTTCAGGCGACCGAACCAGGTATTTTTACTGAGACCTCAGGACATCTACTGCGGTGTTTGTGGTGACTGAAACAGGGAGCTATTTTGAGCCAAAACACTGTGTTTTTCTATCCCACACCAGGCACTTTTTGTGCTTAAACCTAAAACTGTGTGAGAAGAGAAAAATAGCACCTTTCTTTAAAGTTAACTTTTGCAAAATATGTACTTATTATGGTCCAGCAGCACCATGCTGAGAGACGCTCCACAGAAACAGGTGTGTTAGGTGCAGGTTGACTGGCAGTGGACCAAACCACTGTGAGGCAGATTGGGGGGGGGGGGGGGGGGGGGGGGGGAGGCCTAATCTTTCTTGAGAATTCGAGAAATCGTTCTGCATCTTTAATTAGCACAAGTGTTTTAAATGCATATCATGATATACTTTTTATATACTTAAAATGATATGTTTTCACTGATAAAGGTTACTGAGGGGGCCCCCCCGTGATTTCCGCCCATGCCCTAACCCGTCAACTGTCTTTGTCATTTCTTTCACACGTTCACATGACTTCACTTGATTCATCTCACTCTGTTTTCACATATGATGATGTGAAACTCTTACAAAAAATAGCTTTTAGAGAAACACATGAATCCCTGTCTGCTTTTTAGCTTTCTGTTCCTCTTTTATTTTATGAAATGAAAATGACGGGCCAGACACGCACACAAAAGTAAAACAAAAAAACTCATGTGAATTTATCCACACAAAGGTGTGTTTTGAGATATTTGTTGTTGGCTGTTTACGACGACATCTAACACCTAGTTAAACCTTGACACTCACTAGTGCTGCTGCTTGATCAAGATTATAGTCAAACTACTTAAAGAGCACAGAAGATGTTAGTTTGCTGCTGTTGTCAAGGTGATATCCACTCTACTGTACAGTGCTGCTGTTTATGTGTATGTTAATTGTCTCCCCTGGCGCTAAGCCTGGACTTTGTTGGTGTGTGTGTGTGTGTGTGTGTGTGTGTGGGTGGGAGAGAGTGTGTGTGTCAGTAGGCCCTCCACGGACACTGGCTAGCTGAAATGAATGCCGGTTGGCGGCTCATTAAAAATGCATCCTGGGGAATCGATGGATCTCCATGCCCCAAGGCTGACGGACTAATCTCACACTGTTAATTATTTAACACAAGTGCCCTGATGGTTGGGAACAGTGTGTGTATGTGCGTGTGTGTGCGCGCTAGTGTGTGTGTGCTAGTGTGTGTATGCTAGTGTGTGTGTGAGTGTGTGTGCGCTAGTGTGTGTGTGTTAGTGTGTGTATGCTAGTGTGTGCGTGTGTGTGTGTGCTTGTGTTGACGAACATTGCGCATTTTGCAGAAGATTTTCAGATGTGGCGTGCGTGCCAGACAAAGAGAGAAAGAAACGGTATGTGTGTGTATGGCAGCAATACACAACAGAGTTTGTGGTTGTGTGTGTTTGTGTTTGCGTGTGTGTGTGTGTGTGTGTGTGTGTAAGGCGATACCTTCTCCTTTGTCACCTCAACGGTGCTCACAGATCTATGAAGTTTTAATGAGGCTAGGAGTCGTCAACGTAAAGCAGGTTCACAGCAGCTCTGTAGAACTGAAGCCAAGCATTCACACACTCAAATGCACCCCACCAAACACACACACACACACACACACACACATACACACACACACACACACACACACACACACACACAGACTCACATTGGAGGATCCAGACTTGCTGATAGAGTGCTCTGATCATCCACATTCATCTGCAGAACTGAGAAACATAAGCCTTGATTTTCGAGCATAGTGACTCACAATAAGTCAAGTCACATCACTGAAACGCTCGTAACGTGCAGCACCGACAGAAGTCACAAGTTTGAGGTTTCGGTCTTTACTTTAATGTAATATTCATTTATATTTCACTCGTATAAAAAATGACACGCAAGCGCAGGCTGTGGTTTCCTGAGTGAAACGCAAAAAAAAAAAAAAAAATAGGTATTGTTTCAAAGAAAGTGGATGGCTCCACTCAGTTGTTCCAATGCAGAGCCTTTAATTGTGTACTGAGTGTACATTTTCTGCTGTGTTGCTCTACCACGAAACCAGCTTTCATTTTACACACATACACACACACACACAAAGAAAGCCACACACACCGCATTCGGATTCCTGCTGGACCTCCCTGTTGAATACAATTGTCAGGCCAGGGCAGAGATCTTGCGTACGTTGCAGCTTCTTCTCTTAATTACTGTCACAGCTAAACTGCAAACACACACACACACACACACACACACACGCACGTACACACACACACGCACGCACGCACACACGTCTTAGGAGATATTAGTTGCTTCAAAAAGGTTCTGTAGAACCCGAAAGTGTTAGAATAGAATAATAAAGGGGGTGAGAGAGTATCAAGAGGTACCAAGTTAGGGTTTCTGCCCCTCTCTTTCTTTCTTTCTTTGAGTTACTTTCCCCTCCATATTTTCTTTCTTCCAGCTTCCCTTCTTTTTCCTGTGTTTGTTTTTCTTGTGGCATTTTATATGAACATCCACACCACTCCTCCATCTCTCCCTTCTTCTCCCTTCCCTCTTTCCATTCCTTATGTTTTTTGCCTACATCCCCTACTCCCCCCATTCATCCTTCCCTCCTTCACTCGCTCCTGTCCGCCCTCCATCCGCTCTCCCCCTCTGTTCCTCCCTCTCTCCCGCCTTCATTTCCAAACACAGATGGTGCCAAACCAAAAGGGTAGCACAGCCAGGTTAAACTTGGCGACTGAATACAATGTGTGTGTGTGTGTGTGTGTGTGTGTGTGTGTGTGTGTTTGAGAGAGAGAGAGAGAGAGAAAGAGTAGAAGTACAGGCTCTCAGTGTCGTTGCAGGCTAATGGGAGCCAGCTGTGGAGGAGGTTAATTTTAGCATGAGCAGCTAACTCGCTAGCAAGCATTAAACCAGCCCTCGACATGACTTGTAGCATCAGCAGCTGGTTTATCAGCTGCCTGTGTGGCAACAGACTGATTTTAGAGTATTAAACACTCTAAGAAGAGCTTTGAAGCTGTAAACACGTTTAAACACGGGATAAAACTGTTCCCACGCAGGCTGACGGTAGTACACTCTGTATTAGTTTTTAAAGCCACTCGCGTTAGCTTGTCTATGTGGGCTAACTATACATTAAAAGTGAGGCATTGGTCTAATGAGCAGTTGAGCAGAATGTTGGACTAAGAACATTTTGGCTGCCTAATGAAAAATGAAAGCACAAGGAACAGGAGACTGTTCTTCTGTTTAACTAACAATTTTGTATTCAGTTTTACATGCAGTTCTACCCCTCCGCGGTAGCTTAAAGGTAAGAAAAAACATCTTATCCCAATAAAAATAAATACTTGTTGTGCTGTGCATCATTTTAATTCAGCCTCAGGCTCTCCACTAGAATTTAAAATACACGTTTTATGTGTTTTAACAGTGTGCAGCTGCACAGCTTGAGTTTGTAAAGACCTTCTACGTCTTAGTGTGGTTCAAGGGGCTCAGAATTATACACTTGACCATCATCCTTACTGAAGTTACAGAAGACATTTGAAGCAGCATTATGTAGAAATTCACGCAAAGCAACGCAACTATTGTAAATACAAGCTAACAGCTAAGATTAGGTGCTAACTACAAACAAAACTCTGCACTTTCAGACCACTTTCAGTTTATCTTTAACTAACGTTTGACATGAATGGTCTATTATTTTAGCCAAGCTGTAGTCAAAGTTTGCACAAGTGTCACCTGCAACTCAGAACAGTAAGGCAAGCTAGCGTAACCTAACCCAGAGAATATTACACTTAGCAGACATGCTAGTTGCTAACCTTCTGTTGAGATGGGCTGACTTGCCTTATGATGAAAAACTAGCAAGTTGACAATTTTTCTGACACAGGCAAACATAAACCAAGATCAGCAACATAAGAAATATAAATTAGCCAGCTAATATTACTTGCTTGATATTAAGTTCAAACCAGGACCTGAAAACCACCTCCTCCTCCGTTGGTCCGAAGCTTCTGTGATTGCGCCGTAAACACTAACTCTACCTGGTCGAGTCATCCAGCAAAGCTAACTTGCAGCTTCAGTACTCAGCAGTAACAAGCTGCTTTCAGGAAACTCTGTGAATCACGGAGATTAAGCAGAGCAGCTAGAGGACATCGGAGGGAGGACAAGAAAACATTTCTCGATAAGATATGATTCAGTTTCACCAGAATCAGTGATGGTTGGTGCTGTGTTTAATGTACTGCCGTAAACCAAAACACACACACTATCTGAGACAGAGACACCATTTGACCTATTAAAAGTCAGTGTGCCATCAAACTGATCTCGAAGCTGTTATTTGATGGTAAAAATTGTTACATCATTTTGTGGTCAAACAAAAAATAAATAAATAAAACTAAATTCAGTGTCAACAATTGATATAGACTGACCATATTTAAGTAATCAGATGTTTACCGTCTGCAGTGCACCTACTGTGTCCTGTAAATATGGCCAATATTAACACTTGATGTTCATGTTAGCAGGTGTATATTGAAGCATGTAGGTCAGGACAATTAAACATTTATCTTGAAATTCATGCTGTAGTCCTGTACACTGTGTCATACTGCGATGATATCTTTAGCACATCCTTTTTATCATCACTGACATCCATGCTTTCAAAGATATATCTCTTTGTGACTCAACCCCCTGCCCCTCCTGTGGTTCTTTACATACATGTAAAAAGTGCTGAGTTTGCTTGTTCATTAACCCTTTGAGCACAGACTAATTTGAATGTCTCCATATCGTCAGACCTTCCCTTCATTCATTTCCGGTTCGGTTCCTTGCCAATGAGAGTGTTTTGTTTGTGGTTTCCTTTGTGTGGAGAAACCGCGCCATGCCTCTTGCGTCCTTTAGGTGAAACAGATACAGGTCTTTCCTTCCTTCCTGTCCTGCGCTCCATCTCTCTAGCTTGCCTCACCACTTCCATTTTTTTGCTGGCCTCCCTACAATGTGAGTGTTGGACTGTACTTGAGTCTGGAGCGCTGCTGGAGAAATATGTCAAAATGATGACCATGACAGCAGCTCAGCACGAGGTTGTTACTCATTTTCATTACACTCCCATTACATCTTCCACAAGTGTCAGGGTGAAGAGGCCTCAACAGAGCCATTTTTTACTTGGCCCCAAACTATTTCTTTTGGTCATGAAAATATTAGAAGTGGAGATTCGGGTTCGGAAACTGGAAACTGGCTCCATTACCGACCATTTGCTGGTGGAAAAGTCATATCTGAGGATGTGACTTTAGACGAGGTTGAAACCACAGGAATCACTCTGAGTTTCACTGTTGAGGGTTGTTTCTCCATGTATTTGTGTGTGTGCGTGCGTGCGTGTGCGCACGCATGTGTGTGCATACTAGTGCCCAACATTGAGTGTGTTCATACATTACCCCTGCATGCTGATGAGACAGTGGCGCCAGACTGTGTGTTAAGACTTACACACACATATCTACGCAAAAAAAAAACACACACACACACACACACACCAACATATAAACAGTAAACAGAACCTGAAACAGAGAGAAAAGAGTGAAAAGATGCAGAAGGAGACAGACAGAGATTAGTGGTTTGAGGGGGGCTAAATGAGAAGCAGATGAGTCTGTGTCAGATACATGATGGAGAGGGTGAACTTTCAGGGAGGAGCTCGAACACAAAACCCAAGACAGAGACACACATGTGGAGGGTTTCCCTCATTTTCAAATAATTTCCTGTGTGTGCGTGAGCATGTTTTTAAATCTATAAATTTAGCAAAGACATTCATGTTATTCTAGGAATGAACTGTAATAAATCTGATGACTGATGACTCCGTCATGTCATCACAATTTTTCTTGTCCAATACTATGGAACATTTGCAAAACTAAGAACATCCTTCCTTTTCATATCAGTATTTTTCAGGGCCGACTTGTTATTAGTGATCCAGGAGAATGATTATCGATAATAGGAAACAATATGCATTACATTATACAAGAAAAATAAGTCATAGTTTCAAACTCAAGATAAAGCAGTGAAGGAATGTAACCAGCGACAATGTACTCAAGCACTGTGCTAATGTGCAGTTTGGAGGTACTTTGCGTCAGCATTTCCATTTTCTGCTACTTTGTTCTCTCACTCTGCTTCATTTATTTGATAACTTTGGCGTGCAAATTCAGATTATTCAGTGCTGATCAGCTATTACTCCTGACGTCAGATAGTGTTGTGGACACTGAAATCTCAAAGTGAAGACAGAGAAAGGATGCGGAGCCATCATAGCCAACGTACTGCGTTTAACATTTTTTATTTATTTTAAAATCCACCATGGACTGAACATTGGCCCTTAAACGCTACAAAAGGTCATTCCCCATTATTTTTTCCTACTTCCTTTCTGTATGTGGAACCTCTAGTCCACAGAGGATGCCATTATTGTCCTTGTAGATAAAAGTTGATTTAAGATTAATAGGAGTCAGTGGCAAAATTATATGGACGTTGTTGTTATCTGTGTAAATATTTTATCGTATCTGTGCAGTGCTGCAGCTCCAAACCCAGAACAGATCTATAAATGTGCAGGACAGTACAGGAATGTACGCTTAATGATGAAACAGAAATGTGTACCTTCAAGTTGAGGTCCATAGATATATACAAATATGGCTGTCTAAAGAAGTTCTGTAACATCTGTAGACCCTTTTCTGGTCAGGCCAGTCTTCGGAAAGCAGCACATTCTTTAAAGACGTCAACTATTAACGTATTAACTGAATGGCAGCAAATAGGTCAAGTCTTTCTGTTTGTCCTTTTGTGATTTTTCGGCGGTTACGTAAGAGAGAAAATGAGAGATGTCCTTATTCTTAGAACATTACATTTGCATCCTCATGACACTGACATTTTTTTAACTTTGTCAGATCTTCCAGGCATGTTTTCCATTTATTCTGTCTACTGATGTGGTCGCATGTCCTCATCCCAAAGAAAATGAATATCATCATGATAGTGACCCCCCCCCACCCAAAAAAAAAAAACCAGCAAAACCCTCTAAAGTCATTTCGTATCAGTCGCCTTTGGTTGCCCTCTAATTAAATCATCAGTTTTAAACCTCAGCCTTTGAAACCTCTCCTCTGTCACATACCTATCAACATCAAGTGTGTGTGTGTGTGTGTGTGTGTGTCTGTGTGTGGTGTGTGTGCATGCGTGCACAGCGTGTGGTGTTATGTTACCCTCTGAACGGAAGCTGTGCCACCAGTGCGTTACTTGTCAGTGACATCATCAAAGCCAGACCACTAATTGGTTCCCTCTGCTACTGCTGCTTTGCATCCAACAGTGTGTGTGTGTGTGTGCGCGTGTGTGCGCGCAGTTGTGTTTAACATCCCGGTACGTCCTGAGTGATTGTTGAGTACATTTTAATGAAGCTTGTGTAATTTTAATCAGCATAAGCGAACCTTCCTCTGAGCCTCACAGACAGTCGGCGTCTCCCTTTAATGCGCGACACAAAACCTCTTCTCTATATGCACACACACACACACACACACACACACACAAACACAGTACCATCACCGTCTCCTCACACACGGTCTCATATTTCCGGCTCCAGGCTTTAGATCAATGACCACACCCACTCCTATAATGCAGTGGGGCACATGCAAAGACGGAGTCCTATGTTTATCTGCTCTTTGTGTGTGTCCCTGTGTTTTGGCTGCTTCATGTCTTTGTGTGTGCGTGTCAATCTCTGTCTAAGTGAATGTACGCATACAAGGTAGAGGCAGAAACAGTGTGTGTGTGTGTGTGTGTGTTTGTGCGTATGCAAGGTAAGAAATAAAGGCCAGAGACACAGAGTTTGAATAGAAACCTGTGTGGAGAAAGGTCAGTCTGGTGTGAAATCCAGCGTGTGTGTGTCATCGCCATTTCTCTGTTCTCAGGCCTTCTCTTCCAGTAACTGTCTGCTGGGCTGAACTCAAAATATTCAACACGGCTCACTTGGAAATGCGACATTTTCTCAGCCCCTCGTCTCTTTAATACAACACAGACTGCAGATTAAGATCAGATCAGGTGAAAGGTTGAAGCCAGTTAGGCATGATAACCAAACCGCCGTCTCTCTCTAACCTTAACCGAGTGTTTTAGTAGCACAAACCACATCAAACCGTTCACGTCAGCCTCCCTGTAATTTCGTGGAGGTGGAAGAATGTCACACTTTTCCTGGAATGGAAAAAAACAGAATGCAATCCTGGCCGTGGAGATAAGGTGTTTTTTTTTCAGTTTGTGAGGAGTTTTTTATTTCCTTTGGTATGTTTACTAAAACAAATGAACCCTTGCATGGATGATTAAATTATTTGTTTTTGTTTTCAAGCATGAGTCAGTGCACTGTTGATCCGTACATAAACGGTAAAATGTTTTCTTTGGTCATTTCAGTGTTGAATGAAAATTATTTGCCCTGTGATATGTAATAAAAAGGTTGCCAGGTTTAGTGTAAATGAAATGAAAAACATACAAAATAAGGCACATCCAGTGTACTAACATACTCTCTGATGCACAACGTTTGAGTGGACAGATTATTTAGTATTTTCAGTCACAGAGAATAAAAATAGAAAAATGTAAAGGTTACTCCAGAGGTATTTGGTAATTTTCGTGATCTACCATAATCAATATTTTTACTGTAACAATAGGTGATTAAATTACCGTGTATGATATGAAAGGGGTCACTATCAGTGATGAGCTCACACAGAATTAGCACCTGACTTGGCAGTTCCCCTCAACTCCACAGACTGTTTTCAAGTCTTTCAGCTTTATTTGCATTTTATTTTCATAATCTTTTTTGTTTTTTTGGCCCTTGTTTCCTGGTGAAGACCATAGATAAATATACTGCACACTTCACCTGTACAGTACCAAACATCACAATATCAAATCATAATAATTCCATCTCGACCTGCTCCCCGCAATAAAAACAGATGCAGTGTGCTTTATTCAAAAGAAACAGAAGATATTATTGTTTACTTTACTTAACTTGTTTTTTGCATTGAATTAAGTTTAATTCCTGCCAATATGAGTTTAAGTTATATGATCTCTGGGCACTACTCGCTCTCTCTCTTTGGTTTTGTAACTCTATCTGCAGCCTGTGTGTGAATTTGCATGATATTTCCATGCACATGAAAGCCATAGGAACAGTCGGTGGTTTTGGGCCCTCCTGTGTGCACAGAGAGGACTTTGCATAGCAATGATGCACATGATGTGTCTGCAGGCAGTGAGAAACTCAAACAGGGGCCGGGGCCAACTCGCTCACAATGGAAATACAAACTGCCAGTGAACCAGAGAACAATTACTGTACAATAGAAAACATATGAGCTGACAAAGGTTTTCAGTGTTTTAATCCTGAACATGAAACAACCGATAGAAGTGAAAAATGAGATGTGAGTCATGCCGCTTTGTTGAAGCTGGTTTGCTTTCAGTTCATTCAGGGCGCCGACTGAATGAACAGTGAAAATAAAAACACAGGGGCTTTCTGATTTCAAGAGAACAACACACAGAGTGTAAGGTCGTGGATTTAGGATCAGCTAGTGATGCTTGCAGGACACCTTCACATCAGCCTCCTAGTCTTTGAAAGTAAACAGCTGTGTGTGTGTGTGTGTGTGTGTGTGTGTGTGTGTGTGTGTCTCAGGTTGCATTGAGGGGACTGTATTATTATATATCTGTTGCTTTGGCAGGTGGCGTGTGTGTGTGTGTGTGTGTGTGTGTGTGTGTGTCCGACAATCGGTCAGTAGACGTTGTATTCAGTGGGGGATTAGGAATAGAATGTCAGTAACGTGCTTTATCTCCACCTGCTGCTGTCACACCTGACACACACACACATACACACACAGACACACACGCACACACACACACACACACACACACACAGAGATTACAACTTCATCTCCTCCCTCCGTTTGTCTCCTTCCCTTCATCGCTCCGTCTATTGCTTTCTCTGTATATCACTTTCTCCATATGTAGCTCAGTAATTACCCTCTCTCTGAGCCCAGGGGCCAGTGGGAGAAACACACCTGTGCATATTCAGTGGGCCACAAAACCAGGAAGTGAACCTGAAAGGTAGAAGACCTTGTATGTATGTGCCAGCTGAGCAATTCTCATGGGACTAAATAGGTGCCATCTTAGCAACTGGTTTGCAGTTCTTCTATATAAATCAGTGGGCCACAGGTAACAAGTATATTTGGCGACTGATTTTAGCATTTATACGTTCATTTTTTGTATCCTTCTGAGAGAATGATGCCATCCACAATAAATTATCTAGGTCCCTTGCTCTTGCCCTCCTGTCTATTCATCATTAACTCTTTCAACTGTTTTCATAATCACTTGATTGTTATAAGTTTCTCTGCGGACTATAAACACTGTAGAGCAATGTTGGTAAGTACGGGTTGCCGTTTTGTTTGCTCTCATGCATACACACATGCACGCAGGTGATGTAACTCACATTCCAGGCCAATAAATACACTAATGTGTTGCAAAAAACTATTCATTACGGTGGTTAGAGCTCAAGGATAGCTGTGTATAGTATGTGGGTAGTATGTGATTCGGTCAATATACAGTATATGTATGAGAAATAATGTGAGAAATACAGTGCATTAAACAATTGTTAAAAAGCTTATATTCTTCCCTTCTGCAGTTGAAATAGTCTTTATTTTAAACACAGACAACACAAAATCATCTCACATGCGTGCGTGCTTGTGTGTGTGTGCGTGTGTGTCTATCCTACCCCACCTGCGTGATCTCTTCCTTTGTTTTACCTTCTTTTTATTCCAACTGCCAGGAATGACAACATGACGTCTGTACTTGGGTCGTTTTCAGAAGAGCCATTATGTGTTTGTTGTTGGCTGTGAAAGAGCCCCTCTGTGCGTGTGCGCATGCGTGTGTGTGAATGTGTGTGTGTGTCAGTGTGCTGTACAGAGAGAGCATGAATCAGAAATGATTCATGTGATGTGAACTTGAGCAACATATTCTCCTAACAATAATTTGTTTGTTAACGTGTAACTTTTTCCGAAAAAAGGGTACATTTTCCAATCTTAGAAATGAAAGAGGATGATGATTGTTGATGGCATTATATCCGCACAAAAGAATAAAGAAAGAGAGAAAGAAAGAAAGAAAGAGGAGAAAAAAAGGGAGAGCGTGAGTTGTCTGTGACTGACTGCTGACTCAGTCACAGATATATGTGTTAACTGTGTGAATGACACACACACACAGATGTGTGTAATGTGAATGTAACATGCAGCCTCCCAGACCCTCTCATAGTCATTGATGTAGCATTCTTCTGGATAATAACATAATTACTCCACTAAATCAGCTGCTGTCTCCAGCATAGTACACACATACACACACACACACACACACACACACACACACACACACTGTAGAGGAGAAGTGAACTAGAAAGGCACATTCACAATATGTAGATGATGAAGACGTATATTTTAGTCTTTGTGTTGTTTAGCTGATGTGTGTGTGTGTGTGTGTGTGTGTGTGTGTGTGTGTCTGTCTGTCTGTCTGTCTGTCTTTGTGTGTTTCTCTGTCTGTGTTTGAGTCTTCACATGCACGTGTGTGGGAGACAGACTGCCACAACTCACGAGACAGAAAACACTGATGCCCATTGTGTTCACACACGTCGTGGGCACTGGCCAGTGTGTGTATGTGAGTGTCTAACATGTCTGCGTGTGTGTGTGTGTGTGTGTGTGTGTGTGTGTGTGCAGCAGTGGGCAGTTGTGCTGACTAGATGGTTGGCACCAGGCTGAATGAAAGGCACCATGCCAACACATCCCACTACATCTGCGTCACACACTCTTTCTCTCTCTCTCCTTCTCTCTTTCTCTCTCTCTTTCACATATACACACACACGCACACACTGTGTAGGAAGCACCAACATTAGATCAAAAGTTCTAGATTTGACCACTGTATCAGCGTGTGTTCAGGTCTGAAGAAAACTGGGCTCAAAGTTCACAGAACTCCCCCACAAATGACTGTAAACGTGATGCACGGTGACTCACGAGGCTGCAGCTGGTCTCTGTTGTCATATAAAATCTTTGCAACTGTCAAAAGTCATTTACTAAAACTAAAATCAGATAGCCATAGACTGTAGTGTTTTGCAATATGCTCAACATGTATCCGTAGGACACTCATGTGATGCAGAGGACTGTCCACAAAAATGTGATCTGAATGTCCAGAATCACAGGATGACATTATGTAAGACTCAACGTTTAATGCGTGACTGTACAGATGGGTGGCTTGGGTAACTTAGAAGAAAAAAAAACAGCGTGTCTCATGAGCCTCTGTTCCACTGAACAGACAGTCACAATTATCTTATCTTTCCCTTATTGGGAATGGATGTTTTGATGACGGTTTAACCTCATTTTTACAATCATTACAGTGAAACTCTCGCCAAAATGCAACCTAGGCTTTTTTTGTGAATGTATATGAGTAAGACCTTTGTGTAAAAGCATAATTAAGAAGCACTTTTAAGAATTACCGTATTTTCGTTTTCAGGCAAGCTCATTTTCAACGGGAGTGCTTGGGGCACTTTAGCGATAGCATCAAAATCGCTATTTTTTTATAAGAAGGCTCGACACAACATGAAACTTTGCTCGTAGTATCACCAGGGTCTGTTCACATGAACACGAGCATTGAAAACATTGTTTGTGTATACAGAGTTTACTAAAAAGAAAGTTTTTTAGAAATTTAAAAAATGTAAAAAGAGAAATTGACAATAAAATAAAGATAACTGAGAACAAACAGAAAACTAAACTCGCTGACTAAATACACAGCGACTTATTAACAAATGAAACACAGATGAACACAAAAAACAGGTTGGAAAAATACAAAGACAGGAAGACATGACACATGGAATTTTAACATGATGACTAAATTCAAACCCAGGACCATGACATAGTATTACTTTTAGGCTAACAGCAATATCTATTATTTACGAAAGTAGAGATTTGACATATAAAATTGCATTTCCCATGCAGAATCCATCTATGTCCAACTGGAAAAGGTCTTTGAACAGAGGGGGTGGTCTACGACACTGCTTATCACCCACCTACAATGCAGTACTGAGTTCTCCCGGCCTCACCCAGCCCCAGACCACATGAACGCTGAATTGGTCTGACTCTGAAACTCAGAGCTCACGCGTGTCCTTAACAACTCTGTAAGGACACTTTCACGCAGGGTTTAAAAACCTGCAACTGCCCTCCAGTGAGTTAGAACTGGAGAAGCCTCTTGGATGAGAGGTGAAACTTCTGCAAAAACTGAAACAAGACCAGCTGCCTGTTTTTCAGTGGGAAAACCACAAGCAAGTGAACATAGATTAATAAGACTGTAAATAAAATACTTTAAAAAAGTTGGAAGTACATAAAAAAATCTTTTTTACTTCACGAGATCAGTACATATATTTTGTAAAATTATGATAAATTGTTTGTTTAATCATAACACCTTTCTGTTTTCATTCCATTACAGGTTATAGTAACTACTGATGATAATAATAATAATAATAATAATGATAATAATAATAATAATAATGATAATAATAATAATAATAATAATAATAATAATAATATTTCGGAATACTTCATGTCACAAAACAGTTATCTATTATCAAGATATTGTCAAATCACTGTGTATATATTTGTGTCCAGATGTTTTGAACTTCTGTGGAAATCTTTACAAAATTCACAGCGACTGCCAATCACAGGGAACTAGTCATCTGTAGCCAAGCAGGTAAATGGAAGACAGTACAAGAAAGAAAATGCAGTGAGACAAAGGTGCTGCTTTGTAAAACTAGAACAAGTCTGAATTTCCAGTGCATTTCAACCCTGCTTCCTTTTCTTATTCAGTGTGCTGCAGTGTGAGAGACTTCTACTGTCTTTACATGTGTGTGTTAGTAAATGGATGTGGGGGTTGACATGGTTCTCTCTCAGAGGAAGTCTGTGGTTGGGCCGTTTCTACATATTTTCCCCTTACTCGCACACACACACTGACGTGCACACATACGCACACACACGTTTTCCCTGTCAAACCAAATGAAACTTTCTTTTAAAAGTACTGAGCACCCCCACAGATGTGGAAGCCATCTCTCTCTCTCTCTCTCTCTCTCCAACACACACACACACACACACACACACACACACACACACGCACACACACACAGAAAAACATTTGCTCAAAAATAAACACAAAAACCCACAGTCTCTTGGAGTGCACTCTCCCCTGCAACCCCGGTGCACTGTGGGTAGCTGTGGTAAAAGAGGTCCCTGTGAGAGGCAGTCCAAAAATAGCCTGAGTAAAAATGCAGGAACGTGGTGTTCGCCCACTGTCACATAGAAAAATACAGTCATCTGTGTGTGTGCGTTAGGGCGAGTGTTTCATTTTGTTAATTTATTCCTAAATATGTGTTTACTCAGACAAAAATACCAACTAAAAACTGTCTACCCTGGGAAAAACAGCCTCTCACTGTGGTGTTGCTTCCTGCTGGGAAATCAGCGTCGTGGGAATGAGGAAGACAACAACGCAAAAAGAGAAAAATAGAGAGAGAACATTTGATTTTAGCTTAACCTTTATCACATTTGTTGGCATATTTTTGACTTCAAAGTAAAAGTTGACATGTCTCTGTGGTGAGGCTGAGTCTGAAAGTGATTAGATATATTAATTATGTCATAGGACTCCCGGGGAAACATAGGCCAAGGAAGCTAAAGGAATACTCCACATAAAGAAACGAAATATGTTGTCATCATAAGGTAAAAATACTTTTGCATTACTGCAATGCATTACTTTTCTTTCTTCTTTGGTTCAGCAAAAACAAGCTGTAAACAAAACACTGACCTACTATTACTTTGTATGTAATATGTGGCTAACGTGTTAGAAAAAACTGTGAGGGGTTCTTATTTAAACAGGCGGCAGATATGGAGCAACATCAGCATTTATTTCAAATAAGGTTTCTGACCACCTGACAACTTTACTTTTAATATTAACTTTTCTTTTAGTTCTTTTATGAGGCTAATATCCTGTTCTTTAGTTGCTGAAGGCTCCACTATGTTCAGTAGCTAGATGCAAACATTGTTGGCCTCCTCTTTGGTGCTCAGCAGGTAGCATGTAGTCAGATCTTCTGAACATCTGTGCTGAAAACAGCCGCCTTCTGCAGCCAGAAAGACACAGTAAGATTAATGAGAGTTTACCGACCCCTTGAGTCATGGGCTGTAAAAACTAAAACAGCGATAGAACTAAAGGGAAACTCCAGAGTTAGGAGATCATTTTCTGTTGGTTTGTCAATATAGGTGACCCTGTTCACATACCGGTAGTCATGTGATCCATTGTTAATATAAAAAGAATGCTGCTTTAAAAATGATCGAGTCATGTTTGGAGGCAAAAATGCTGTATGAACTCCTAGCACACAAGTTAATCAAGGAGGGAAAACTGGGAAATAATAAGGTAAATATTGGACACTGAGGATCGCGGATATTTGAGGATATTTGGGCACAAAGGAAAAGTAATATCCTGCCACAAGGTGTTGAAACAGTTAAAGAGGACCTATTACCCTGTTTCAGCTTTCCCCAATTCCCATTAATGGGTTCTTGTGTAAGTAAAAGGTATTGAAAGTAACAAAGCCTTAAGTCCACACCTACGGGAGCTCCTCTTTCACACAGGAAACGCTGCTCTTGAAGAGCATGAAACGCCCGGTCAGTGGCCACGCCTTTTATTCTGCGTCTTCTTGACATCACACCACATCACCATATCTATATTCACAGTAGAAGTGAGGCTAACTGGGAGCTGACGACACGAAACAGAGCCGACCAGGAACACAGGGAGCAGTGCTGGCTCAGTCGTGTGTTAACAGACCAACCAGAACCTAACTGGGCATTCGGAAGGGGGAGAGACAGGAACTAAAACAGAGCGTCTCAGACGGAGGGAGAGCGCAGAGCTGCAGCACTGAACAGTATGAGAAAACTGATGCATTCTGAGCACATACGCATGTAAACCTACTCTAGTGGCAACCCAAAATAAACTGACGAACCTAAAAATGAGCACGACGCGTCTCCGTGACAAGACAGACCAAATACTTAAATAGCTGCCGAGAAGGTTTAAAACTGCACTACCTGGGTAAACTCGCTGCACGTTCCCCGGAAAAGCTCATCTCTTCCCTCAACAAGATATTATTTATTGGCAAGTGTTGACAAACAGTTGAGTTTAGTTCACATTGCAGCAGATTAGATTTGCCTGCAGCAGCAGAGACATGCTGCCAAATCTAAGCAAAGAAATGGTTCTGTGATCCTACACATGTACACATTCCCTCACCTTAAAATACACACACACTCTCTCACACATATTTGGTGGTTATGCCACCGCTCTCCTGGCATACAGCCATAGCCATGTAATATAAGCAGGAGTTGAATAAGAGCCAAAGTCTGACACTCCTCTGTGTGTCTGACAGTCTGACGCTGTGGACTGGGCTCACTGTGTGGCTCAGCAGAAGAGAGGAGGGTTAACAGAAGATCAGTAAACACTCCTGGTCCTCTTATTATCACTGGTCCTTCTCACACTATGCTGCCCTCCTTTCACAGAAAAACACAAAACAGACGCCATGCAAGGTCAAAGGAGATGTAATGATTTGTGGACGGCGTACAGCTCCCTAGCTTATCATCAGCCTTAACTGAGGACGCGTGAGGAGTGATGGAACATGATATTTATTTTCAAGAGATAAATAAATGAAACGGGAGGTGAGAGCTGTGCCGAACCGAGACCATTATCTCAGGGAAGAAGACCACAGTCATATTTGAGCTGCCAGTGTGTGAATACAGCCATTGAATAAGTCTGAGACCCTGGGCAATGACCCATAAAATAAATACAAATGCAAAAAAAGATGAAAAGAAGAAAATGTTCTTAGACTTATGATATTTACTTTGGATCACCACTTAGTCCAGTACAGATAAGCATTCGTTTGAATCCAATAAAACAACACTGGCACACACACATACACATGTGCTCACACATTCACGTAGACGCACAAATGCACGTCAGTGTGTGTGTGTGTGTGTGTGCGTGATTTACTAGTCTAACACTCAATTGTACTGCGGAGGTTTTGACGTAGTTGGTGGTTTTTCCTCTTTCACAGCAGTAACAGCGGGGAAGGGAGGAGGTCTCCCAGACACAGAGCTTTTTATTTTTCTGGAGAAACAGCTGATGGGTTCTAAATTAAGAATTACACTTTTTTACGCCTCTCCAGGACATTTTACGGTCCTCAGGCTAATGCACAATTAGCCAGCATTTCTTCTGACGCCATGAGAAACAGAATCAATCAGGTCTGCTCTGAGATCTCGGCCTGTTGGTCTCTTTCTTCCCCAACATTCTTGTTTTCCATGTTGCGTCACACAAAATTACAGAGAAGAAGAAGAAGAGTACGTCAGTGATGTTCTGTTTCACACAGAACACTAAGTCTCGCGCTCGCTTAATGAAATTCCAAAATATGGAATTGATTCAGAACGTCACTGAAAATACAGTACAGCACTGCAGTGATGGTATCTCTCTTTCTTTCTTTCTCTCTGTCTCTCTCTCCCCCTCAGGTCCATTTAAAGGCTCCTATGATCTTGAATGGGGTGTGTGTGATCTGGAGAGGCTGGATCGACCTACAGAGGCTGGATGGGATGGGATTCCTGGAGTATGACGATGAGAGGGCGCAGGTACAGACACATGTACAGTATGTGTGCGCACTCCTACAGTATGTGATATTTCTGCCCCTCTCCTCTTTGAAGGGGAACTCCTTTGATTTTACACATCAAAGTCTGCTTAGGTCTTAGGAGTACTACTGCAAGTGCAAGGTGTGCAAATTACCTTGAGTGAAGTCACTTGAGTCGGCATCGGTTGGGTCGGAAGACGCTCTTCATCTCAGACTAAAGCCTTGAGGCTACATTAGCCGCTGTGAGCAGAACATCTGAATCTCAGGTTGTGTCCGGAATCACCCCCACTCATCCACTGCTCCCTACTCACTTTATAGGGAGTTCCATATAGAGGACTGTATATTGAGCTCATCAGTCAAATGAAAAGACACTCTTGGACAACGCTCGGGTCATTTTTTCACCCTCCAGCGCAACGCAGGTGGTGTAAAATACTTGGTTAGTGACCATCTGTTGTACACCACTTTCAACTTTTCTACATAGGGCATAATTAATCTTAATATACATTCAGTTGGCACTTCAAAATGGCAGTCTAGTCCCCTTCATAGGGGCTAGTTAGTGATTTCAGTCAGGTTGCATTGTGGGTAACATAGGTGTCCAGCGTTGTGGTTCTGCCATATTTATTTTCAGAGGTGTAAGACTAGGGATAAAAAGAGGGCGTTCATATGAGGAGGACCACCAAAAAGACATTGGAGTGAATAGCCGTGCATTAAAGTACAGGCCCATAGAGAAGGCCTCCGTATCCATGAGTCTCCTGGGGAGGTCACTGTGGAAACTATCATGGGTGATGTTTCTGACGCTCTTCCAAACCGGCATAAGGAACATAATCAGTGTCATAATCACTGATTTTTTTTAAGCTAAGCAGGCTAAGCAATTGCAATAGTGTTAGTGGTATGTACTGTATAAAGACACCAACCTAAATCTTCATGAATGACTGATACACAATACCAGACGTTACGG
Source organism: Sparus aurata (assembly GCF_900880675.1). Classification (NCBI taxonomy): domain Eukaryota; kingdom Metazoa; phylum Chordata; class Actinopteri; order Spariformes; family Sparidae; genus Sparus; species Sparus aurata. Next base: position 27,393,342 of record NC_044194.1, on the reverse strand, counting down.
GAACAACGTTAGCATTCTGATACCATTGAAAACATCTGTTCTGTGCCTGTGCACTGAGCATAACAGAGGTATCATGAGGGCGGTAGGAATAAGGTGGAGAGGGTCCAGAAGTTTGTGCTACGCCCATGTCCACTTTGAAGTGATGACAATGTTCTGCGGAGCGCTCTCACAGTGTGTTACCCTGTCTCTTTTCTCACTGGAACCTTTTAATCACACCAGAGATAGAAAGCTGAACTCACTCTGTATCCGTCTCTTTCTGTCCATGTTCGTGTGCAGCATGAGGACGCTTTGGCCCAGGCGGCGTTTGAAGAGGCTCGACGCAGAACCAGGGACTTCGAAGACAGAGACCGATCACACAGAGAGGATCTGGAGGTGAGAGGGCCGTGTAGAGGCGTCACTGCACAGTGTAGCCCCAACTGTAACAGGACAAATCTGCTTCTTCCTTATCTTAGCCTCACAAAGCCAGCCTGAATGTCATCCATTGTGATTTTGCTCCAAGATTCTTTCTGAACATGTCATTTATTCCCATCAATCTGTCCTCTACGAGTTGTATTGGTGTACTGCGATCCACAGATAACAATGTTGGGACTTTCCCCGTGTCGTTTCACCTCAAGTCGGTTGCACCTCTGACCACAACCATCTTCATCGTTGGGTGTGGTGAGCAGCATGCTCCATTGCACCTGTAGGCACAGCCAATGGAGGTGATTCAGCATCATCTGAGGACAGCAAAAACAAGAGTTTCAGCTGCTTTTTGGTGACTTTGTAAAGTAACCGCTGTAAATAAAAAGCACCGTGTTGGGCCTCAGATTTATTGAACATTTTACCAAATAATTTCAGAGACATTTCCAAAGCCCATTCCATTTTCATTTTTAAAATGAGAGGCAAAGGCAGTATACATTCAGGCTGGATGGGTCACGTGTAATCACATGTGTAATTGAAATGTGTAATCTGTTATCTATATTTCAAGTTTGTGGGCTGGCTTTGCAAGGCTAGACTAACCCAACTGGAAATTTGCAAACAGTATTTTCAGATTTACACACTCTAAACCAAGTATCAGCAAAATATTCTGCACAGTTTGCACACAGAAAATCAAAGTAACATGATGTTGTAGATACTTCATTACAGAGATTAATGGTTAATCTTTTTGCAAATGTGCCCTAAATGTGTTCTACATTTTCAATAATAATTTGGAACTCTGTATTGGTTGCTTTAAAGACTAAACAGGTTTTGTTAAAGCCACAGAGTCAAATTTCCAGTTGGACTTTCTTTGCTTAGCGCTTGGGATGGCTTAGGGTTGTGTGATGTGTGGTTGTGTGCTTTAATCATGTTTTGATTAAATAGCATTTTACAGTTTGAATCATAGGTTTAGTGCATGATCAGTTAGACAATAAATCTAATCTGATAATAATATTATTATTGAACTATTGAATGACTGATTCAGCTTTGTCAGATGTCCCAAAAGCCTCCGAAGGGAAAGGAGTTTATTCACTTGAGAAAAAAAATGAAATTTGACGAACCGAGGTAACATCAGCAATTGGTATTCTAATTCCAGAAATGTAAATGTGTTTCTAAATTGCGTTTTGTTCTTTTAATCATCTCCTCGTACAAATTTTGTGTTGCCTCAATGTCTTGCGTGTACGTAAATTCAGATTCACAGCGCTGTCGGTTTGAATTTTGAAACCGTCCCAAATGTATGTAACCATGACAAACTCACTTTCCCAGCAAGGCTTTGGGGAGATCACTAGTGTCCTTCCCAAGTTGACGGCCGACGAATGAACCCCAAATTGTTTATTTTTTAGGACCCTGTGGTTTCTAAAATCTGGGACTGATGACACACAGACAGACAGCCAGCAGAAAAGAACAGGGTCTGTGTCCTTCATTTCTCACCATCTATCACACTGTCATGCACTAAACCACCCTGTGTGTGTATGTGTGCGTGCATGTGTGTGCATGTGTGTGTGGTTGTGTGTGTGCATGTGTCTGCCCGTGTAATTTCTCTACGTGCATTCTCGTGTTTGTCCGTTGTTTTTTGTGTTCGTCTGCGACCGCAGGCGGCCATCAGTGTCTTTTTATTGTCACTTATGTGTGTGTCTGTGTGTGTGCTCATGGACATGCATGCACTCCTGATGAATTTATAGACTGGTATATCTGCTCCGGCTTGTTTACTGCTCATGTAGCGTGAGAGACCGTAACGACAAAATGTGACCGTTTCATGGCCAGTTTGCACAACGACACACACACACACACTCATGGAGACCCACCACAGCTTTGCAGCACATGGTCCTGCAGAAATTAGAGAGAACGGAAAGGCAGGAACTCGGCACATGAAGAGAACAGAGCAGAAAGACAGGAAAAGGAAAAAAAAAAAAGAAAAGAAAGAGAGGCATTTATTGAAGGTCGTCTTTCATCTGACTGATCTCATGTTTCTTCCCTGAGGCTCTCGGAGAGAAAAGAGAAAACCTTGTGTCTCCTGCTGAATCAATAGAAGTGCCATCACTATCCCATTAAAACTCATGCACTCTAAAAAAAGACATTGGATTAAGCGCTGAGAATGATTATGATCCAGATCAAAAATGTAAACCATGTCCAAATTTATGTATATTTATATTGTAGTCTAAAACCTAAAGCAGTCATTTCTTTACTTAAACATACCTAGGTTATACCTAATAATAACCATAATTAATAAATGGTAAATGTATAGATAATTAAACATTAGAAATGAATTATTTAGCTGTTACCGATCGATGACACACTTTGTAAACCATTTTCTAAGCAATTGTTTAATGTAAAGTTGCAAATGATCTTTATAATACTTTGTAAATAGTTATAAAATACTGTGTATGATATTTAGAAGGGCATTAGAAAGTTGCAACTGATGTTTATAAACCTTAATATTAATAAAAAGATGTTTTATAAAACATTTCATTGTTTGTTAACACTGAAATAACTATTAACTAATGTTCTATTAACTTTAATTTACCATATATCAATGATGTTTATTATAAAGTGTCACCCATTCCTCGTCTTTTTTGTTTTTACCAGCAGTGGTGTCATTAGTTTTAAAGATATCTAAAATGACTGAATATCCTCGAACTTTCATCTGTAGGTCTGAAGTCAGTACCCGCAGTCAGGCATAGTTTTGTTAAGGTTGGAATGGATCACCGTTATAGGAAATGTGTTCATAAACACATGTATGTATTTGCTTCCTTGACAAAATTCAATGACATCAATTGAAATGAACGTCTGTGTTCAGAGTTAGCCTTTATGCTTGCTAACAGCCAGCCTGGCACTGTCCAAATTAAAAGAAACATCTGCTCACCAGCTCTTATAAAGCTCATAATTAAATATATTATATATTTGTCGATTAATCCATACACAACCAAAATTGTAAAAGATAAATAAATAAATAAATAAATACACAATCACTATTGTTGGCACTGTTGAGGTGATTTCTTAAGTTTTTCTTAAGTTAGCTGAATGGCCGGACATGGTAAACAAAGAGATGTATTGTTTAATTGGTGAGCCATGATATCTGTTTCCCCCTGCTTCCAGTTTTCATGCTAAACTAAGCCAATTAGTAGCTGGTTGTTGTGTTAGTCTTAACAGACAAATGTGACCGTGGTGTCAATCTTTTCATTCAACTGTCTTTAAGAAAGCAAATGAGGATGTTTCTCAAACCGTGAAACAAATCCTTCAAAGGAACAAATATATGTGATGGCCGACAGGCTTCAAGGAAATACGAGGAAGCAATAAAACAGACATACTGTTTTGTTGCGTGCCGTTTTTCACGCCAATAATTTTAATGGGGCACTTTCACACAAGTGTGTTTTTGTGGCACTTCAGCTGCAAGTTAAAGCAATTTCTCTATGGCCCTCAGAAAAAGATGTTTTTCTCTCTGCCACCCACAAGCTATGCCCTCTTTTATTTATTCAAACATATTTCTTTGGATCCTGTTCACTCCCCGACCTTTCTGATGAAAGCACAGAATTAAAAACACCAAAGAAACCACAGTGAGGGCTTTTCTTTGCAGTTTTGTGGAAAGACAAACAAAATCAGTTTCAATCCAAGCAACATTTCTTCTTATGTCACACCAGAAATATTTTATTTGCCCGTTCTTACCGGAATGGCTGTACATTTTTTCATAATAATTTGCCGGGAAATCCTCATTAATTACTTCTGCAGCTCTCCCCAGATTTAATTCGAAGTTTAAGAAAGTTATTGAAAAGCTCCCCCTGGTCATGGTGTAGAGCCAAACATGAGTCACTTTTAGAATTTTGGGTAGATTATGACAGATGTCCTCCTGTGACAAAATTGATTTAAAAAAATGTAGTATCTTAGTCTCTGGAGACATTAAAAGTTGAAAATGGTTCAGAAAGATGTCTTGGTAGTTGAACAACACATCACACTGTCATTAACAATGGATTGTTTTCCTCTTTAGGCGGTTTATTTGGCTGATATTCATACACTAATGTCCTTAACACAGCTGAGAAAAGGTAGTGGGTAAACGGCCTAATGTTGGATGTGTGAGGATTTATAGATAGAATTGATATAAAAAGCATAATTAGCAACAAAAAAGTAGTTCTGCTGTCTTGCAGAGGATTAGCCAAGACATCAGTTTCGCAACACAATGTCAGTATGTAACAAATCTTAGCGTCAGAAACAGCAGTCGCAGTGGGATCCTGCAGATCTGCTCCGAGCTGATTCTTTGGGCGTGACTGACGAGCGCTGCTGAATAGCTGCACAGATTCAGTCTCTGCATTTCTGTGGTCTGAACTCCACCTCTCCTTCTGACTGTCTCTCTCTCTCTCTCTATCTCTATCTCTATCACTCTCTAGTTAGCTGGTGATCTAGTTATCTCTATGAATACAGCAAGTCATTCTCACGGTTAACTTATTCCGTCAGGCATATGATATGCAAGGAAAGACAGAAGTCACTCTATTTGTTGCATAATTCAGATTCAAATGAATAGAAATGAAATAATTCGGCCTTTATTCGCAGCCTGCAACGTACATTTGAATTTCTGCTGTTGCAAGTCAATTTAGATGGCGGGGAAGAGGCGGCAGAAGAGCATTTGGAAGAATGTGAGTGAATTAAGTCAGACATGAGATGGGATGAAGAGGCTGACGTACAGTTAATCTGTAGGGTAGGAGTGCATTTTCCATGCTTGCATTATATGAAAAAATACTTTTGAAAAACCATTTGAACGACATTACAGTATGATTTACATATCTGGAGCATATACAAGGACTTCATTTATATACACTGTTTGATATTTAATTTGAATTTGCCACAAGTGGTGTTTATTTCTTACAAGAGAAGCCAAAATCTTAATCCACAAAACATCTGTGAAATATTACTTAAACCATAAACCTCTCACTCAAACCCAGAATAAGGGAGATTTGACAGGTTAACATTAAAACCATCATATTTATACTTACTTTTGTGACCTGCTATATTATCAGTAAAGATAAGATAAAAAAAAAAAAAGTAAAATCCCTTTCTTTTATTTGGTTGAGAGAGTTTCATCAAAGCAAAGCTCGGCAGTAAAACACTGATGTCTTTCTTTTTTTTTCTCACCGCTGCGCTCTCTGAATATAAAACTGTCTCCCCTGCCCGTCATTTTGGCAGATACAACATTTTTAATCCCAAAGCAGCGATATCCCAGTCACTCAAGGTCAGAGGGTACCTGTCAGGATGATGGATAGAGAGGCAATAGATCGAGAAGAGATGCACACACACAGACACACACAAACACTCACACACACTTCTCAAAGTGCTCAGCAGAAAGAGATTTGGTGGTGAATGATGAGCTGGCACTGAAAGCATTAATATATCATTAGTATCGATCGCCATCAGACCCCCTGCTTTGACTTGCGCTTTGCATAAACACATACACACACGCACGCATGCACACACACACACACACACACATTCAGAGACAGATACTGTACAGGCACATGTATGCACAAACTCGCAGATGCAGCAAATCTGCCCTGACTTGGTCACCACACACACACTTCTCCAGTATTGAGTTGTGGTTGAGCAGCCTATAGTGGCCCAGCAGGCTTCCATCTGTGTGTGGATCAATAAAGAAAGCTCTCCTGCTGTATGATTAGTGAAGACCACTCCTTTCTACGAAGACAAACAGTGGATATCTTGGTCACAGCTACGAGCGGCTTGTGTTAACCTCAGACGCTCAAAGCCCTCTTGTCTTCACATTCACATTTCTACAGACTGGCTTTCATAGAACCTGTTGTGGATTATATTTCAGATAAGCGAGTGTTTGTTGGAAGGAATACACTTACTAAGTTGGATCTTGTGGTTTTCATTCTTCTCTGATTGTGATTTATACCTCATGGAGGTTAGGACTGAGGGGTTTTTTGGGGTTTTGGGACTGAAACTGACAGAAATAAAAAAAAGGAAATACATTTATTGATAAATAAGTAAATAAATATGCCATTAAAACTGTCCAAAATAATATTGTGGGAATAACTAAGAGGAAATGCAGATGGAAAATGATACAAAAATAAATACATGAATAAATAAATAATTAAAAAATTGAAAAATAAATTAAATGTAAAAGTGGAGTTGTTACAAAGATAAATAAATACAGTGGCTAATTCAAGCAATACCATCAATTTATGTTACATTGTATAAATTGATTAATTCCTACATTTATCATCAGTGTTATTTTTGGTTCAATTTAAAGGATAAGGTCACCCAAAAATTCAATTTCCTTCTCAATCTTCTCACACTAACGCAGATGGAAACTCTGAAGTTTCGCGGTCCACAGAATATGTATGTAGGTCTACAACAAAACAGCGTTGAAGCATTCTTCCCAACAACTGAAGCAGATGGGGACTTGTTTGTTTTGAAGTTTTGAAACGCAGAAAAAGACAGTTGGGGAAAAAACATAAAATGGCTGCACTCAGAATGGCATGCATTCGTTATCCAAGTCTCCGCAAGCACCAGCATTGCACATCGGACTGAAAAGATGTTATGCACCCACTTCAGACGGTATGTGCGCTAATGCTTTTAGCTTAGTAGCTATAGTGAAGATTTCAGGGTTTTGTTGTTTCAAATCTTTTGGGGATCTCTGGGATCCCAAATACTTGGGATATGCCGGCAACGCTGTTTTGATGTGACGCTCCAGAAATGTTTTGTGGACAGTGAAACTTCCCCAGACTTTCCATCAGCATGACAGTAAGTGGATAATGGCTGAATTTTCAACCTTGGGTAACCTTATCCTTTAATTGTCGGAGACAGACGTGTCACACACCCGTCTATCACCGCCTCAATCTCCTCATTCATACTTTGCGCCTCACTACGTCACAGAACGTCTTGCATTGGCGCTGAACATTGTCTGCTAATGTTCTGGAGAATCGTCCACCATGAACTTTAGTCATCGGGCGCAGATGCTGCTGTATTCAAACGATTAACGTTGGAGATCGTCGCTATAATCCAGAACCGAGTCATCCCAATCGAGCTGCTCTTGGGTGTTTGATAGCAGCAGCTTAGGTGGAGCAGCAGAAGGCTTCCCAGAGGGTGCAGACAGAAAGTGGAGTCAGTCGGGCTGTGGGGAGTCAAAATGGTAGTATGACATACTGTATGTGCGTGTGCATGTGACTGTGTGTATGTTGCTATTATGGTGAGTCACTGAGATGACACAAACTACATTCCTGATGAACTAAGCAACCCCTTTACTATCTCTGTCTGCATTTCTGTCTGCTCTGCTCTCTGCCTCACCTCTCGCCGCACTTTGTCACCCCCCGCCGCTCTCTCCCCCGTCTCACCCCCTTCCCAATTTCCCTCAGCTATCACTTAAGTGTAAACATATAACCACAAGTATTTAGTTTTTTTTACAGCAGGAGGGTCATACCAAGGCCTCGCTCATAAACACACACTACACGCAGCCATTAAAAATATATTTAAAAGACTTTTATTGCCGATGGCTTTTAATGATGACCTAATGATCGGTTTGGTGTGTTTGTTTGTTTGTGTGTGTGTCTATTTGCGCCTGTGTGTGTGTGTGTGTGTGTTTATCTATGTCAGTCAGCCTGCATGTCTGCCTGTTTATCAGTCTGTCAGCCTGCCGTTTGGTCCGTCTGTCTGTCTGCTACCTTGACCAAAATATCAACATCAGTAAAGTGTATAAACAGCAGCACCGAGCCTCGTCGAGATGAAGCTCTCTGGCTCCCTCTAGTGACATTTTGCGGAACTGTGCCTTCTTTCTCGTTGACTGTAGTTGTAGGAGGTCGTTTTCATTCCCCAGCAACCAAACTGAGCGTAGTTGTTCGCACGTAACTTCATAGTAACTCACATTTCAAAGCAGTAAACAATAAATAATGCTGTTGTGAGCAGATTATTTTATCAGCATTCTTCACAATAATAATAAGAGGTTTATGAACCGTAGCCGCCTCAATAACATGATAAAATAAAGAACATAGTTGGAATCGTATATAATTATGTGTCTCCACCTTTCAAAACCCACTTGTCTATTCACTAATAATTCATTAATACATACAGGAAACATAACATCATAATCAGGCCTTTGTAAAGCGACAGAGGACGTAATACAACTGTTTTGATTCCTTCTGACGATTAAATTGAGGTGAATTTGTAATATGTAAGATGGAGTGTTTAAAGGGTGATGCTGTAGAAAAGTCAGGTGAAGTTTCACAGTCATCAAAACTTTTCGGTCTCCTTAACAACTGAAGTAGATGGGGACTTTGTATAAAAGGTAAAAAAAAAATAACAAGATAAATAAACAACTGAGAAAAATCTGCCATCCCAAAATGATTTGAAAAAGACATTATTTACACCCTTTATCCTTTAAACCTAATCCAGGACATGATGCGTGCTCTGTCATAATACACCGGGAAATAGCTGGTCAGACCCTCATCAACCGTGTTTGTCAGCCAGTTGAACACACTTAAAAAACACTGGGTTAAAAATCTACCCAGTGTGGCGTCATTATGGCACCGGGGGCAATTCTGGGTTACTTTGACCCAGAGCTGATGTCAGTGTCTCCTCCTGGAACAAAACAACCCCTCTGGTGTGTAGTTTTCTACCTGTTCATACAGTGTAATTGACCCAGTGTTGCATTGATGCTGGATTCTACAAGATAAATTATGGCTATTACTTATTATTGACTGATATACTCTATTTATTTACTATCTGTTTATTAGTTTTCACACATGTGCAAACCGTTTTACAAAGTAAAAGTAAAGTTGCTGATGTTGACATTGACGATGGGTGTCGTGTGCATTTTCAAGGGGTCCAAGTCGAAAACTGAATACTTAATTTGTGTCTCTTTGCATTTCTTTCTTCCTGTGCTCTCACCCCTCCTCATCCTCCTCCCCACTGCCCATCCTTCCATCCCTCTCTCTCCTCAGTCCAGACGACAGCAGGACCCCAGCCCTGGCTCAAACATGGCCAACGCTGACGTGGAACACAAGATGCGCTGAGGAGGACGAGGATGAGGGAATATCGGAGGGAGGAGGAAGGCAGGGCTGGCTGTCCGTTCGCTTTCAATACAATCAACTGAAGCAAAAATGTCATCTGAATCGCAGTTGTAGACCAATTGTTCACCAGTATTTCGTAACAGGTTTGATATGATCATTTTCACACGGCAAACATTTTTGAGATATTATATTATATTATGCAGAGGACAGGAACATTTTCTCGATTGATTGGATTGAAGGTGAAATGAGCCCTAGACAAGAAGGATTCAAACGTTTAAGGACACAACAGACCTGGGCAAAAAATACAGGATATATTTAAATACAGAGGAAGGAAAATGAGAAGTCGATTTAGCATTATATTGCAAAAGTGACACAACCAGAGGTCAAGTGAGCATTTCAGATATGTAAAGTGAAGATCAAGTCATTCAAAGCCTTTATTTTTTATCCAGGTCTTAAAGGATTTGTTGGATTGAGTTACTTTCAAGTACCAAAAGTATATTTTCTATCAGTACACGATGTTGAAAATCGAGGGGTTACAGATGTCATTGACGGAAGGAGCAGTCGGATGAGAGGATTGGTCTGGCTCAGGGTCGCGGTCAGCGCTTATTGGTCAGCATTACCTGAGCATGCATCAAAAGTGAGGCGTTGACAGTTTGTGGGGGGTGAAAAAAACAAATACTCTGCAATGTTCACTGTTGCGCAACACTTGACATTTGTGAACATGCCCGTGTTAACCCCCACTGTGCCGAGCTCACTTCCTGAAACCTGCTGTTTTCTTAGACCAAAGTTCAATTTGCTGGAAAGATTGGGAAACTGAATTTTAAAACGGTGGGCAGGTGGGAGGGGAGCATGAATAGAAAAATGTGCCAGGTCGTAGAGTGTTTGCTGTACTATGATGTTGATGATTTCTTTAAAAACTTCACCACGGTGAGATGCCTGGACTACAACCTGAGGCAGGCAGACAGTTGGCAAAGAAAACTGGTGACAAACTCTGCTATCTTTGGCTCTGGAAGTGGGATTGGAGGGCGGTGAAGTCAATTCATACGTCCTTTGTCTTCTGAGGGTTTTGCACTATGTGATACAATCAGTCTTGTTCCCCACATGGTTTTTTTCTTAGCGTGCATGAAACCAAACACAGGCTTACCTATGATCTTTAATGTTCCCTATGCAACCTATTTATCACGAGAGCACTCTGTTTACAGCGCCGTGTTGAGGAATTACTGGGTGATTCATTGCTGTTGTATTGTTGTGAAGCCAAATTTAGATCCCAAACAGTAGCATGCTCAACAAAGCATAAGAGCGTGGTGTTTATTTAAAGGTGCAATATGTAAGAATTTTAGTGTTAGATATTCTATTATTAACAGAATGTGATGAGATAACACTTTTGACATAACTTCAAATATCTTTATTGTGTCGCATCAAAGTTAGCGTGCTAACCAGCTAGCCCACAGTAGCTTAAGAGGTGATGGTCAATAGCGAGCACCACCCACACCTCTCCAGTGCTCTGAGCTCCGAGTCCGGGCAGAGTCACAGCCAATACGATTGCTAGCTGCATGGTAAGCTCAGTTTACCAGCTGTAGGCAGCTAAAGTTTGCAGCAGTTATCGGTTACTCTAATGCCCCCTGACTGTTTGGAGTGTGAATTTTACAGATGGCCAATTCTTACATATTGCTCCTTTAACCAGGGTACGTTTGTGTCCTTTTCAGACGCTTGATGAAAACAAAAAAAGCCTGGTGAACCTTCATTTTGACAACTGTCTATCAGAATCTGTGCATACCTTTGAGCCAAACATTGAGTGTATTGCCTTTTCAGAGCCACCGGGTCATCGTAACAGAACAGTGCTGTCCAGTAATAACCATGTAGCGCCAAATCTGGCGATTTTGAATTCAGGAAAACTGAAGGATGAAGTGTTCCTTGTCAACTGAATAAAGCAATTAAAAAGCCACTGGGTTATCTGAAACAAAGCAGAAAAAGGGCATTTTGCATCGCTCATGTCAAGTAGATCTTCTGGACATACACGGTTGTCATCGGACAGCGGTGATATCTCATGCTTCTATTCTCATCAGCTGCATGTGTCACATAGCATCCGTCACTTGTACAAACAATGGATTGCGATCAATATGAGTAATTTATCAGCTCAGATCATAGACTGCAATTTAATTATTCTCTGTATATCAATCACCCAGATGTTCCTCATCATCAACGGGCTGTAAATCCCTAAATGCAGTCTAAGTACTATTCCCAGTCCTGTTACAGCACTAGTGTAATGAAATGGTATTTTTTGTTATCTTATTTTTTTGTTTGTGTGAAAGTCATGATGTTTACTTTTTATATTACTTCTCACCTCTGTACATGTATTCATTTTTGTTCATCTTTCAGCTTTGTTATGAACTAGTAGTAGCAGTTGTGGGCTATTTTATGTCAAGTCAAGTGTAAAATTACAAAATGTCTCCAGAAGATTTGGGAGTTTTGAAGACTTTTGTTGCTTTTGTCTTTCATTTGTTGCTGCCATTTATGTTATGTTATTTTTTTGGGTTTTGTAGGAAATCCACCTCCTGGGTTAGATACATTGAATGTGGATTGACTCAAGTCCTGTTATTAGGAGATATAAATGTCTTTTTTTTATATTGTGCAACTAGAAGCTCTTTTCATTTTCCAGTGTGTTTTACATTTAGTGCACTCAACGGTTTTATTATAATTATTATAACCAGGAAAAATCTTTTGTTTAGTCATGCTTTTTTCTTTCTTTTCCCCTCAATCTGACTTATTAAGGATTTCTATGAGCTTTACGTGAGCTTAAAAAAACGGTGAATTTTTTATCCATTGATAGCCATGTGTTTGTAACATTTTTCACTTTTGGAGTAAAGAAGTGTTGTTTTTCTCAAAACAGTTGAAATTGAAATAAAAAAAAGTGAATGAAAGCTCGAACAACGTGACACATTTGAGGTTATATCATTTAAAAAAAAAAAAAAAGAATCAAAAGTATTCAAAGGAGCTGTTAAAGCTGTAATGGTAACCAATTGTTCTTGTTTTCTTCAAACAAAAAAAATCACAGGGCCAAAATATCAAGCTCAGGATACAACAAGAAACAACGCAGAATTTGGGTACTAAATGGGATGATTTAACTCTCCTCATCTCCGGTCAGATGATTATTTCTTTCATTAATCATTCATTTTTTCCACGCAGTGATATTGGAGACAAGGCAAGAAAAACTGAGATAAGTCCCGCAGATTCCTGCAGAGTCAGTTGACCTTGTGAGTCAGGGCTTAATCAGTTCAAGAATGTGCTTTCCGTCTGGAGGCACCTTCAGTGTGATAAGTGGTGGATTTTTATTTTGTGACTGAGTTTGACGTTGTTTTGTTGAACAGTCCAGCAGAAGAGACACATCAGGGAAGTGGCATTAAAGGCTTCGAAACGAGGAGGCGAGGTGGAAGGAGGGACGGAGGAAGGCATTAAATGTATGAATGATTATTGCTCAGGTCATGTTGGTGAAAGTTACATGTACAGTGGCTGTTCTTCATGAAGCTCAGTCGTTCTTTACTCGCATCCAGAGATTACAGTGTTTGAGGACTGCGCCAGTACAGATCAGGAGGTCACAGTTTGGATTCTGACAGTGTGGTGTTAAGCGCCATTGTCAAAGTAAGAGCGGTGGAAACTGACAGAGGGCTAGGGCTGGCATTGGTATGAATCGCTACAATGAAAAGTGAGTTGTCGGTGAACAGTGCAGTATGAGATGGTGTAAAGGTTTTTGGAAATCTGTATGTCATTAATTAGTTGGTTATGTCTGTATGACAGCAAATCCAGCTGATTCCCTTATAAATCTCTTCAAGTATTATGGATGGTCCCGTGAGATCTCCTCTGATATCTATCTTTGTGGATTTAAACTTCGTTCTCAGGCTAAGAAACATCAGTCAGGGATTGATTGTAAACGAGTCAAAGTCAAATTTCTAGATTGGAGTCAGTGAGCGTAAGTGTCACACTCTGTCCCCACTCCACCCGCCCAGTGTATCATGACACCATTATTTAGATGTCAGCCATGCAAACAACTTAGTTAATACTCCATCCTTCATTTTTCTTAATGCAGGCATTAAGGTAAAAAAAATAAATAAAAATAATCAAATAAACCACCTTCATTTTCTTTCTTTCTTTCTTTTTTTTTTTTACCTGAACTGTTTATCTTCTTTTTGTTTAAGTTATTGATACTTTGGTTTTACATAGAGATCCAAAGAAGAGCTCTGTGATATTTAGTGGCTTGTACACACTCCCAAAGTTTCTCCTTCCTGTGTGTGTGGTCTGTCTATCCCTCTGTTTAAGGGTTGAGCTTTTCCCCTCGGAGGAAACTGAAATATGAGATATTCAATTCAAAATGTTGGATGTTTTTCATAATAAACCTGTATGAATTCTTGTATTTGTTTCTGTTCTTTACACTTACTTCGTCACTACCATAATTGAAGAGCTTCCACAGCTCTGACTGTGTTTTCACTGAGCCTGATTCTATGTCCTGTCAGGCCTGTGCAGTGACTGTGCTCCACTGACATCTGTCTCACTGTCCTATTTCTTTGATTGTCCTGATGTTTGCAACAACTTACTCTTTTATAATTTATTATGACCAGGCTTGCATCAACACGTCAGCTGAACATCAGTATCGGTGCATACTCTCCTTGTTGACATTCGCCAATGGCATTTCTCTGATGTTTATCTAATGTGTCACATCGTGTTTGGGCTGGGCTTCATAAGTTATCAGCTTCAATTTGAGGCTGTGTACGTGCTAAAAATTCATATCATTGAGTACAGCAGGCTAGAAAGGAACTTGAAGTACTTTTTTATGAGAAGAGAGGTTTTATTAAAGGTTCTTGCATTAATTTTATATGCTCAGATTTGGACTGAAATATATAGAGATGGGATAAATGGCTTCATACATTTGAGTGTTTTTTTCATATGATGACGATTTCTTTGTTTCCCTGGCACCAAGTGGGGAATAAATAACAACAAAAACAAAATCTTCACATAAATAAAACAGTTGCATGTTCTTTCCCCAGAGGTCAACTGATAATTCCACACTGTTTGTGTGGCAGGGGAAAGGCTGGCAGTGGGAACTGATTTCAGTTATCTTAGTATAAGAATTGATTCTAATTAAGATGGTAATACATTTAGTAGCAGAATCAAAATTCCTATATAAGTCCAGCAAATTGGGAGATGTATGTGTCACAGCAGCAAAAGGACATAATAATAATAATAAAAAAAATAATGATAATAATAATAGTAAAAATTAAACAGTATAATAAAAGTAAGCAACAGAAATAGACTTGTATGTATACATAGTATGTACAATATAACAGTGTAATTATAAACAGTGTGGTAATGTATTGTGAATACACAGTGAATATGGGTATGAAAATTGCCGAGCTGAGTGAGTTATGTACACAGTTTGCATTGCACAGTGCACAGTGAGGTCTACTGGGAGCAGTGCTGGTTGTACAGTCTGACAGCAGCAGGTAGGACGGACCTGTGATACCTCTCCTTCACACACTTGGGGTGTATCAGTCTGTTGCTGAAGGAGCCACCCCAGTGCTGTGAGAGTGACCTGCAGGGGGCGGGACTCCTGCACCAGCATCGATGACCGCTTGTCCATCATCCTGCTCTCTCCCACCACCTGCGCAGAGTCAAGAGGGCATCCCAGGATGGAGCTGGCCTTCTTGATAAGTTTATCAAGTCTCCTCCTGTCTGCTGCCGAGATGCTGCTGCTCCAGCAGACTACTCCATAGAAAATGGCTGATGCCACCACAGAGTCATAGAAAGAGGTCAGGAGGTGCCCCCTGCACTCCAAAGGACCTGAGCTTCCTCAGCAGATACAGTCTGCTCTGACCTTTCTTGTATGTCGCTGCAGTGTGATCAGTCCAGTCCAGTTTATTGTTCAGGTGAACTCCCAGGTACTTGTAAGATGTCACCATCTTGATGTCCGTTCCCAGGATGTTCACCTGTGTGCAGGGTTGTCTGTGCCTGCGGAAATCAACCACCAGCTCTTTGGTCTTCCCGGCGTTGAGCTGAAAGTGGTTCCCATGGCACCAGTGAATTAAGTAACAGTACCTCACTGCCATGGTCATGTCATATGTACCATACTGCCAGTGTGTAACTAGCAGGGCACAAGCCTCCTGTACAACACTCAAACCTGTACAGTCACACTGCAGGCTCTTAGGTGCTTGATGGGAAACTAAACACCCATCACCTTTGTCACTGCCTGAGAAATTAAAATGCACTGAGATGGGACAGTGCTATCACAATTAGAGTTGCTCGCCTGGTCTGTACGATTCTGCACAGCTTGGCTCCTCCCCCTCTTAGTGCCTTAAAAAGCAGAGAACAACTGATGATAGACACACAGGTCTGTGGCAAGACAGGACTGTGTAACACCTGTAAGGAGGACTGCCTTTGGACAGTCAGCATGAATACATGGATTTAAAAAATACAATTTAAAGTCATGGTTAAAGACCATAAAGTCTGTGACCATACTTTGTTGTTATTTGGTTTTTAAGTGTTTGATATGTGCACTCCTAAATGCACAGTGGAGCTGTTCCATTTAAGCTGTTTTATGTGTGTCGTATACAATAGCTGGAGCTGTCGTTGCAACTGCCTAGAGACTGCAGTTGAAAAATAGCCAAAATCAGTGTCAGCTTGTGTGAAGTGGAAACACCTGTGTGAGTTTGCAGGGACTTAAATAGGCCTTCACACCGCAGACACTTTTTGACTTGTCACAGAAAGAAATGTAAAGTTAGTAATGACATTAATGAGGCTCCCAGTAAGCTATGACAGTGAGCCAATGCAGAACTGTAAAATAGTCAAATTCAACTGCCTTTAGTATGGTTGTGCTCTTACTGACAAAATAATAGACAGTGCAGTGTATTTATTCATAGGATGGAGGAACTATTCAGTTAGAACACTAACATAAAGGCTAGTATACATTAATGTATTTTGGGGAGCAAAAACCTGTAGTCTATAAACATAAGGCAGCAGTGTAAAATAATTCATATAATTAAAGCTAAATTGTTGCTAAGCGTCACTTTGCTTACATAAAATAAACCAAAACAAAATAAAAAGCGCTTCTGCTCTGAAAATAGAGTAAAAAGCCTTCATGAAAACTGAAGAGCCAAGGAGTTTCAAATATTCCACATCTGTAGAGACCCTACATTTGGGAAAACATCAAATTTGCAGCCACCTGTGTCAGCTGACCGTGATGTCATCACGTCCACCGAGAACGTGCGTCTGAAACAGGAAGTTGAATTATCAGCTGATCCTGCTGGCTGTTGTTGATGCCCGAAGTTGCTGTTGTTGGGAGACTGTGTTGCTCTTATCTGCTCCGGTCATTGGAGACACGTTAAACGCCACAAAGGGACGCGGTGGGCATTTACCGGGCGGCGAGCTTACGAGTGATAAGAGAAGCGTGTCACAAAGAGGACTTTGAATTTGCGCACCAGCGGCAGAAGAGCTAGCTCCAAAGCTTGAACCTTCGCTGGAAGAAGAAAGAAAATCAGCAAAGACAGCCGACGGCTTGGCGTGCTTTCTTTGTTTATGTCGTGCCAGTCTGAACCGCGATATTAATTTTCTCTGTGTTGGATTTAGAATTGTTTTTTTTACCTGCACTTGCATTATTTATATTTATACTTTATTACCATTACGCAGAGGGCAGCTAGCTCGTCAGCTAACGTTAGCCCATAGCGCAAAAAAAAAACAAAAAAACAGTGTTGTTATCAAGCTTTGACGCTTTCGTAACCGCCCGACAGTGACACATAATAGCTAACGGTGAGAATAGTCGGGTTTGGAGACATTATTCTCGTGCCTATGTATTTTTTGCGGTATTTCTCACTGGACCAGGTGCTCTGTTAGTCTGCTGGAGACACAGGACACAACACTGTAGCCGAACAAGTGGATGTTCACTCGTTAAACTGAAGCCTGTTGGAGACGATTGTGGCCGTTGTTTGGCTGATCTGTGTATGTCTGACTTTAAATCGAGTGAATTCAGGGCTTTTCTTTTATCCGTATCGATTTTAAAGCACACCAACAAGTAATAGGTTATCTGACAGCTGGCCTTGTACGTTTTAGGTTGGCTGGCAGGTTGCGTAATTTGTTTGTGAGCAGGCTGTCAGCCTTTGGGTAACTTGTTAAACTGTTCATTTAAACGTATGTAACTCTGTCAGCCTTAGGTGACCTGTCTATCCAGCCTTAGGTAGCCTCGTGGATATCAATTTGAATATTTAACCCATTTTAACATACTTTTTTTGTACCTTTTTTAATGTCAACAACACATGACATGTGATAAAGAGCCCACACTTTACTGTAATCCATAGATCGACTAGCTGTTCGATGCTCACACTGATGGTTCTAGTTGCTTTAGAGAATTGAGTAGATAGCGTTATGAATTAAAGGAGCCATCTGAAACTGTTGTGAGACAGTGTTGTGATCAGGGAGACACGGGCGAAGAGAAAGGGTCCCTCAGAGGGTCCCATTGTGTCTTGAGGTGAGGTGAGCTGCCCCCCACTACTTGCCAATGCTGGATCTGGAGGTGGTGCCTGAGAGATCACTAGGAAATGAACAATGGGAATTCGCCTTAGGTGGGTTTAAAACACTTTAAAATGTATGAAATAGTTTTCTTTGCTTGATTCTGAATGGGGAAAAAACTCTGTGCGTGTTTGTGTGTTTACCTGTACGCACTATCAGGGATGCCATTGGCCCAGGCCATCTCTATCCTGCAGAAACACTGCCGCATCATCAAAAATGTCCAGGTGCTTTACAGTGAACAGGTAAGATGCCCTGTCTTTTTTATGTGCACCCTTTCACTCTCAAAAAGACTTGTATGTTAATCGGCTTGTTCAAGAATCCACTTGTATTGGTGGCAGTAATTCCAGTTCTTTTGTGTCTGTAATCCAAGTCTCCATACACCCCAAGATCCCAATTTGATTTAAAAACAAAACAAAACTGTGATTTATACCACTTTTTTAAGCCAAAATCTTCTTTGTAGTTGCTAAACTTAACACACATTGTCTTAAGTGGGTACATGCACTCGTCCATGGTCAGGGGTTTCAATAACATCTTTTCAGTTAGGGGTCTTGTGGCTTTCGGAGACTTGGAGTACACCCGATGAGCATTTTGTGTTTTTTTCCGGTTGCTTTTTTTCATTTTAAAACAAGTTCCCCGTCTGCTTCAGTTGTTAAGAAGAATGCTGCAAAGCTGTTTTGTTGTGAAGCTCCACAATGTTTTGTCACCTGACTTTTTATCAGCATGAGTTGATAAGATAATGACAGAATTTTTATTTTTGGGTGAACTCTTCCCTTTGCGGTATAAATAGTCTTGCTGTCACGTAGCTCGCCCAACAGAGAACACTCAAAGATTTATTTCTTCAAACATTAAACATCTCGCTTGGCACTTATGTCGGTCATTATTCTATAAAAAAGAATGAAGGATCTTAATAAAACAATGCTTATAAATGTGTGCATGAAAAAATGTATAGATTTTTGCTTTAGATTATATATTTTTATTAAGGTAAGTGTTAAATAGCTCTATATTCCAACAGTTCTCACTGTTATAGATGGTTTGGTCAGTGACCCTTGCCTCTCCTCCTCCTGCTCATGCAGTAAAAACGAAAAGAGATTTTCTGGTATCCCTTTCCACTTTATCAGGACAGATAATTCCATAGAGAGACAGTCCTGTCTGCTCGGGCAGCGCATGTAGAGCAGGATCCTCCTGTTTTGGTACCTTGACCAGCAATTGGGGAACAAGGAAAGCTCTCGGTGATGGCATAACCCACCAAAACAGGCCGATGATGAAAAACGCTCGAAGGAAAGAAAGAAGCCAAGAGAGCTGCCTCATAAAAAAAGAAAGAAATATCATTAGTGTGACGATGTTGAGAGGAGAGAGGGGGGTTGCTTACTGCCAAACAGACAGGAAGTTAGCTAAAACAACAGCAACGCTTACAGCAGCTTTAGAAACTCAAATATCAGCCTAAAAAAATCCAATACCAGTTAGGCTATATTTAAATTCTTCCCCCAGGTTCAGTGGCTATTAATAAAGTCTGTCAGTGAGTTTGTTTTCAACACACCATGAATCTTAGATCTTCAACAGCAGCTGGAAGCAGCTGTTCACGCTAACACGAATGACATTAAACGAAACAGTCCCTTTATTTGTCTCAGTTAAAACGTATGTACTGGTGTGGTACGTACCGTGTTCATCGTTTCCCTCAAGTCCAGAAACAGTTGAGGCTGCTCGTTTGCTTATCTGCATATCTGTTCACGGGGGGCAAATCCTCCCCCCCATCTCTGTTAATTAACTAGTTTGTTTATCTCCCCTCCAGACGCCACTCAGCCATGACCTCATACTGAACTTGACTCAGGATGGGATTAAACTGCTGTTTGATGCCACAAATCAGAGACTCAAGGTGAAAATTGTTGATTTTCGGGAGGGTGGGTGTTATCTGGTGGGCGGTGTGCTCGCAGAAACCTGTCAGGAAGCAGCAGAACCAGCGGTGTGTGGGCACTGAGACTTCACTTCAAAGAGACTCAAAGAGGGAGATCCTCAGTGTGTTTTTTATTTTTTTTTAAAAAAGTTTTTAAAGAGTGACTGCCTCTCAGAGAAAGACAGAAATTCTTTGAACTGATCTTGCAGTTGCACTCTAGATATTAATGCAAGAGGGCTGTGGTATTATTTAACAGCTGCAGCTTACCACAGTTGCAAAATGTCCTCCCATTTCTGCATAACAAGCGAAAGGAATTAGACTTTCCCTGCTGTGGTAATGGCATTTACCTAACCATTAGTTATGTACCCTTTGTTTCCCAACTCTGTTCATCTTTCTGAGTCACAGGTGATTGAAGTGTATGACCTGAGCAAAGTCAAGTTGAAATACTGGTGAGTAGAAATATTTGTGATGTCAAAATGAAGTCAAAGGCTTTTACAAACCTGTTGAATAACAGCTGATAAAGGAGTGAAGCCGTCTCAGACTCTCCGCTGTTATCATTATATTGTCTTTATCTACGGGCGCACATCTGTATAATGGCCGTAATAACTGTGCATTTTATGTTGCCGCAGAGATTGTTTTCAGCTACCGGTCATTTCTCCTCACAGGTTGGCAAAGAGCTACTTAGTGAGCAGCATTGCAGTAATGGAGTAATGTGTGTGATTGTCTTTCGGTGAAATCCATTTCACTTTTCTGCTAATAGCTAATGCAGCACAGCCTGTATGAATGTTAATAGATTGCGTTGGCTCAATGTGTGTGTGTGTGTGTGTCGTGTTGCAGTGGAGTCCATTTCAACTCTCAGGCCATTGCCCCCACAATAGAGCAAATAGACCAGTCATTTGGAGCCACGCACCCAGGAGGTACTTTTCACAGCACAAACACACACTCCCAAATAAACCTGTTTTCTTTATCTGATTTGTTTGGTTCATGATCGTCATTCCTTTTCACTCCCCCTCCGTTCAGTTTACAATGCTGCAGAGCAGTTGTTCCATCTCAACTTTCGAGGACTGTCCTTCTCCTTCCAACTGGACTCGTGGAACGAAGCTCCGAAATATGAGGTGAGAACACTTCCACCGAATTAAAGGATAGCAGAGTGGTCCTTTCCCGGCAGCTTTGGGACTGAATTGATCAACCTTCGTACGGACAGGCTGAGGTCGAGCCCTGTGTCTGCTATGAGCACGTCCTTGAAACCCTGTCAGCTTGGTGTTGTGTCATGATAATAAGTAAAGGATGCGGGACTGAACGAAGACGACAAATGCATGTTCAGAATGAGATCGTCTTGCTGCTTGGGAAACAAACATTTGTTTTTTCCCTTGGCTGTTTCTGGCAGATTTCAAAATGCACCAAGAACGCATACCAGGGTTGTGCTGCTGAGATGTCAAAAGACTCGTTTCACAGTTATGTAAGCAGTAAAAGTCTTACTGCAGTGGGGAGTTTAGGGACTTGGGTTGACTCAGGCAGCAGGAGTTCATGATTAAATTCTCTGAGACAATGCAGACACCCTGCTGCTTACAAGTCAGGCAATCTGCAAAGTGCTTGTTTTTACATACACTTAATACATAAAC
Organism: Sparus aurata; assembly: GCF_900880675.1. Classification (NCBI taxonomy): domain Eukaryota; kingdom Metazoa; phylum Chordata; class Actinopteri; order Spariformes; family Sparidae; genus Sparus; species Sparus aurata. The sequence continues at coordinate 27,371,815 of NC_044194.1, read as the reverse complement.
GGTTATTGCCTTTGTGGGGTTGTTGTGTAATAATTAGTCAGAGGCCCCCCTGTGTTGTCTGTGCTTTACAGCTGTGGATGTCTTAGGTGATGCATGATTTGAGCCGGCTGCTGTGCCTGCTGCTTCATTCTGCAGCTCGCTACTGTGAATCACACATCATGTCGGGATGATTGTGTTTCTCCCTTTCAGAAGTTTAATTTACCTCAGCTCATGTCATATCTCATAGACCAGACTTTTGCATCTCATTACATCTATATGTGTGAGCCATTTGACTGCACTGATTACCTCTTAAACCTTCCAATTTGCCCTGAGCTGCATGTTTTCATGCATGTGCACAGCTCACGCTTGCTTGCTTTTAGTCGAAGATGAGCAGGTACATGGATGATAGTTTCATCTTCTAGTTGGAGTTATAATATTTGCATTTCTTGGTCTAAAACTCAACAGTCAGCTGCAGTTTCTTTCCTGTGTCCCATGATGTCAGATGACAAATGGATGAGTCAGAGATACTTTGTAAGCTGAATGTCTTTTAGATAAATCCAATATAAAATACTGAGATTAGATAAAAAAAACATTGTGGGGTTTTGTATTGCATTATCTCCAGAACATGTTCAGACCCCTTTGCCTTTTCTACAAATTTACTTTTTACATTTAACGTACTTAATGCCCCGTGATAACAGAAGGATAATGTCATATGCGCCTGACGTAACTGCATCCACGGCATTGTAGCTTACAATCTTTTAATTGAGAGGCTTTCAAGCTCAAGGCTAGCTGGTTTGCGTGCTAACTTCATTAGGTATCTCCTCAACACAATACATAGACATCTTTGAAATAACATCAAAACTTTAATTTCTTTTAACTCTGTTGACAGCTCTTATTTAATTGTGAATTTTTTGAACTAAAATTCTTTCATATTGCACCTTTTTAACTTTAAGTAAATGCGGTGCTCTTTCCATTCAACTTAATTCATGCTGGGAATGTTAATGCAAAATGTTTTAGAAACCTCCTCAGGGCCAATAAACATGACAAAACTAAGAATAACTATTTTGCAAATTCCTCCACACAATTCTCTGCTTTAATTCAATATCTAAATGACTCATCTTGCAGCCATTTTGGATCTGTTTCTCAGTGTTGATGAGCGCAACATGAAAATGCACACAAAAAACTCACAAACAGAAATTAAGTCACTGCTGAGTCGCGGTGAATTTTGATTACCTTCTGGACCCTTCCCAGATAACAAGCCAGGGCTCCCAGTCGGACTAAACTGCAGTGTCACCCGTCAGTGGGAACATTTTGTTTTGAGTTTTTTTTCCTTGTGGAACGTGGCTATCTAGGTCAGCCAGTGTGTATGAGATGTATACTCCACAGTATTTCATCATAAATCAACACATCTTTCTGTACTCGGGAAACATGTATTTGTGTGAAACATGAGTATGTTGTGTGCCATGCCAAACACAGTCCTGTACTACTACCAGTTGTTTTGCCTTGGCAGCCTAACTTTGCCATGGGTTTGGCCTCCCTGCAGATTCCACACGGGGCCATGGTCAAGAGGATGCACATTTACACTGGCAACAACCTGCAAGAAACAAGGTAGCGTACGCACACATGCAGATGCACACTTTGGACGTGGCTCTACAGAAGAGTGCGTAAGGTTTATTATTTCAATGACAGGAAATCTTTGAAGGAGTTTAACCTGCACCTGGTTCCACATCAAACCGCTCACAGTGAAAATATAGCAAACACTCCCGTGATAACCAAGAATTAATTGAAATCTGTAAACAAATGGGATCAAAAACATAACTTAGGTGGTGGAAAATGTTGCTACAAGTGGCAGCATTAGAGCACTCTAGCCCCTGGTATTTCTGAAGGCAGTAGATGGTTATTGATTAATGGCCATTAAAGTGATAGACCTGGAACAATGTGAAGGTCATTAGCTCACAGTTCTCATGATTATTTTTAGATGAAGTTTGCTGCTTCATTTGTTGTTGTGTTAAGATTGTTTCAATTAGCTAAAAAGATCAATCTATAAGTACAATTTTAATGTAACTAAAGAAACAACATTGTTTGATTGCTGTTAAACGAAGTAGAACAAAGACAACCACAACTAAGGAACACACCTCAGAACAAAGGAACACACCTCAGAACAAAGGAACACACCTCAGAACAAAGGGACGCACTCACATGAACGCCATTGTTCTCTGTCTTCAGAGCGCCGGTGATGCCGCTGGCTTGTTTCCTTGGTAACATCTATGCAGAGTGTGTTGACGTCCTGAGGGACCGGGCCGGGCCTCTGGGGCTCAAACTCCGCCTTCTCACTGCAGGTAACATATGTCTTTGTGTCTGTGTATCAAGGACTACAAACTTAGAGTTAATTATCAAACTAAACGTGTTGCTTAAGTGTTTCCCTCACATGTGTACATATTGAGTTCACAGGATGTTTTTTCTCTCACCTCCAGACTTTCCTTGACATTTTAGCACAGTCTGTAATACTGCTGGAATGTTGGAGCTTGGCAACCCAACCAAGTTTTACACTTTAAGGTTCTTCAGAAAAAAATCTTGAAATATTAGCTGTGTTGTTCATACTAAATGTATCCAACTCTACTACAGACTATTCTTAAACTATGCTATTTGTTGTCAGTTTTTTTATTTTTATTTTTTTATTCTGTGCTATGGTCGAACAGATTGAGCGGAATGGTACAAAGTTGTAAACGCACAAATTAAAAAAAAAAAAAAAACACTTGTTGCAGACAGGTCCCAAACCAGAGACCATCATTTCCACTGATATTCTCTGACATGCTGTTTGACTTTGTTTTCTTGTCATTCCTCTGGAGAGTGAGTGATTTCCTCTCTTTTCTGTGTGAGCACAGCTTGTGGTCCTGGTGTGATGACTGATGCTAAAGTCAGGTCCATAGAAAGGAGCATCTACTTTGGAGATTCCTGTCAGGATGTACTGGGTGCTCTGGGCTCGCCACATAAAGTCTTTTACAAGTCTGAGGACAAGGTAGGAAACTCTGTTAACTTCACATTTCCCTGGTTGTTGCTGTTGTCAAAACCCTTTACGTTATCTTCACCAAGCTCTGCTTGTGTTGTCCTCATCCACATCCTGTCCTCTATCACAATGACTGCTCAATTATCCTCACCGGGATCCTAATGGAGTAAACCCAAATTAGCATCAATTGAATCATTAGCGCTCAGGAGTTGAGGTCGATTATATACAGTATTATATAGTTTTGCTTAATTGTCTAAACACATATCCATCTTAAATCAGTGGTGGAATTCTTTTAATTTAAACAAATTAAATGAAGCGTCACTGATACATTTTCTTCACGTTGACCATTGGTAAAGTAACTGTGTAATCTGAAAAGTGTAGACCAGGACTAACTAGCCTTAAAGCGAAACTCTCGCCAAAAAGCAACCAAGGCTTTATTTGGGATTGAATATGAGTCAAACCTTCGTGTGAAAGCATAATTACGACGAAAGAGGCACTTTAAAGATTTTTCGTAGTTTCGGTTTTGGGCACGTTAATTTTGAACGGGAGTGCATGGGGCAAGACATGCTAGCATCAAAATCGCTATTTTTAGAACACTAAAAAGGCTCGACACAACATGAAACTTTGCTCGTAGCATCACCAGGGTCTCTACTCATGAACAAGAGCATTGAGAACATTGTTTGTGTACACAGAGTTTATGAAAAAGAAGGTTTTTGAACTACTCACGTTGGCTGCTGCGCTCCTGCGCGTCGCCGTCATGGCAGACAAAAAGTGTTGATCCCCGCACTCGGGGGGAGCGCAGCAGCTAATGTGAGTAGTTGTTTTTTGGCGAGAGTTTCGCTTTAACATTAGCCTGTCACCCAACTCTGCACCTCTGCAAACTTTTTAGTGTTTTTACAGCTCACTGTTCTGGTTTTACAACCAGAAGTTTTCAGAGCCATCAAACCTTTTTTCCAGCAGCAAGGGGAGAAAAAAAATCTCTCATAAACCCACAGCCCCCTGCCTGCACAGCGCAAACAAGGAGACAGACAAACTTATGAACCAGCTGGTAAAGAAAGATCGACATTTAACAGATAAAATGTCAGATGTTTCTCTAAGATGTTAATTGAAGCTGCGTGAATATTGGACTTACATTATTCTGGTTGCCACAAACATGATCGTAGATAAATGCAAATGTTTCTCCATATTTGCTGAACATGGAAACAGGTAATTGTACCATCAATAGTGAAGAGATACACACATTGTCATTTATCCTCTGTATCATTATGTGTTGTTTATTTCAGATGAAGATCCACTCTCCCTCACCTCACAAGCAGGTTCCTTCTAAATGTAACGACTACTTTTTCAACTACTTCACCCTCGGAGTGGTACGTAAACTCGCCCTCGGCGTATATGTGTGTATAACATTTTAGTGGCGGTGTTTTGCGTAGTTTGAGTTCCTGCGTTTATCGTTAGACTTCTTCAGACACACTAGAACGTATTTGATGCACTTTGGAATCAGAGTTACGGTTCAGGAATCCCAACTTTTTCATGGTGATGGTTAAAGCATAGTATGTCCATGCTGATGAGGAGTGATGAACCCAAGACCCGGCTATTGCAGGGGACAAATACCTTCCAGTCACATGATGTTGGTGTCACATTTTTTTTGGTTGATGGATAATATACACTTGAGGGCTAATAGGACATTTTAATCAGCCAAAATGTGACCAGAGTCGTGATGTTTATTTTTTACGACTGCGGTGCATGAATGTGCTGATCTGGTGACTTTTTGGCAGCGAGGTGTTTGAAAACAACAGCACTAAGTTCACTTTAGCCAAAGTAGGGTTCATGAAAAGGTTTATTACAGGACTGTTTGATTGCATTTCAGTTAACAGAGTTTCTATTTTTTTCTTTCTTTTTCGATAACTTAGTTTATATATTTATCTTAATTATCATATCACAGAAATATCCTCCCAGTTTGTGTGTGTTCAATAGCTTGTTTGTTTTTCGGACTACTTTTTAGATCTCGGCGGCCAGCTGGTGGTATTACTGGCTGCTAACAATGATGGATGGAGGGGTGTAGTCTCTGCCTCTATCTGCATTTACTCTGCCTGCTGTTTGCAGTAGATAGGACTGTAGTGAGCTGGTCTGGTCAAACATATGGCACAAAAGCAGTCTTCAACATTGTGTTTTCTTACTCAGGACATCCTGTTTGACTCTACAAGTCACCTGGTTAAGAAGTTTGTCCTCCATACCAACTACCCTGGACATTACAACTTCAATATGTAAATATCCTGCCTTCTTGCTTTCTTGCTGCTTGTTTCTGTGCATCATTCCTTTTTTATGATCCCTTGAATAAATGTATCATCATCCTTCTGTTCCTCTTCCATCAATCAATAATGATGTCCTCTATTTGTAATTATCTACATTTTTATAACAAGCTCCCAGACTTGGCAATAACAAACTGAAAGGATGATACAAAAAAAAGAGCTGATTATGTTATTGAGTTAGCTCTTATTTCTCTCTTATGACTGATCCCACTGTGGCATGTCTGTCCATAATTTGATCTTCTGTGCATCTGATCTTGTTTCCTCTCTAATTACAGATATCATCGATGTGACTTTAAGATTCCACTAGTCATTAAGAAAGGTGGGACGGCTTTCAGACTTGAATGAACCCTGCAGGTCTGCCTGTAATTGGCACGATGTTAACTGCCTCTAATGTCTGTTTCTCCATCTCATTCTGCACCTCAGAAGGAGCCGATTCTCAGACAGAGGACTGCATCTTAACCACCAACAGCAAGGTCAGTTACAGACCGAGTTAATTGAACTGTTCCGTTTCGCAAGACGTCAGTTCTTTGTTGTAGATTCACAAGGTGGTGCTGTAGTAGGCCCGATGAGGTCTCTTTCAGGGAGTTTGGCTTCCTAATTTGGGACTGTGTACCTCTTTGTTAGGGATGACAGAGTTGTTTTTGTCTGGTATCCATACTTCTAAAACCTTGTCTTTGCATCATGAGTAAACATTTAGTTTCATGCCTTAAAGGTTGGGTGATAATCTGTTTTTGACTGTGGCTACAGCTGCAGATGTCTTCTGATGTGTACACCAGAAGGAGAAGTGTAATAGAAGTCTTGTGATGTCCCTTTTATCCACTAAAAATATCCCAGAATTGACTTTAATTTGATTTAAGGAAATGGTGGCAACAGGACACAGCATCTGTTCTTCAGCAAATATCTAAGATCAGGCTCTCCTTTTCTGCACAGTGTATCAGTGTCAGTGTTGGCAGTGGATAAACAAATCTTTTTATCTCTGCTAACTTTTTGTTTCTCTCTCAGTGGGATCAGATCCAGGAACTGCTGGGTCACCCAATGGAAAAACCTGTAGTGCTCCACAGGTACATGCACACGCTCTTGTATATGCACAGACAATATAGACCACGTTGCCACATTGCTCTTTTGAACGCGACCCAAAGAGGTCTAAGATCACTTGCTAGCATGTTTTTTTTTTTTTATTATTATTGTTGTTGGTTTCCAAATATAACACCCAAGGCGAAACTTCACAGCAAACTTTATCCAAGTTAGCATCTTCTCTGACATTGTCACGTGTTTGTGTTTGGCAGGTCCTCATCAGCAAATAACACCAACCCATTCGGCTCCACGTTCTGCTTTGGACTGCAGAGGATGATCTTTGAGGTCAGAACACATATCTCATATCTAACCGCTCTTTGATATAACAGCGATGGCAGTGTCTGTGTTTCCGTTCCCAGCAAGCCAAAATGAAGCACGCATTAAAGGCCCAGTGTGTTGGACACTGTGCTATGCAGGATGTTCACAATTACATTTTTATCAGGGTATAATCATCTAAAACTAAGAATCATTGTGTAATCGTAACCTTGGATTGAACATTTTATATCTACAGAGGTAGAGGGTCCTTTTTAAGGAGTCTGCCATGTTTCACCACAGTGTTTACAGTAGCCCAGAACGGACAAACCAAACACTGGCTCAAGAGAGGACCATTCACATTGTGTTTTTTTGTTTTTAGCAGCCACTGTACGGAAGGGTGGCACAAGAAGTGCTCAGTTGTTGCTGCGAAAGGCTACCAAGTCCTACACACTGGTCCTTTAAATGGAAATTCTGCAGCCGCCATTGGCATGTTTAGCAATGATATTGCAACAGCACTGCAAACACACAGGTCATAAGTGGACCTGAATTTGACATAAATGCTTGAAGAATGCAAAGGCTCTCTTTCTCAAAGACCATGGATGGTGATAATATGATTTTGCCCAACATCTTAATTTTAGTCAGTCAGACAGGAATAAAATGAAGGAAAAGAGAAAGACTGTAATCTGTTGGAAGCCCTATTCCCACAGGCATACACTACTCAGAATAAGTTAGGGATATATGGATATTTTATCATTTCACTTGATTGTTTATTCTGTGACATATCTGAATTTATATTTCATGTACGTTTTCTTTTGGATTTTCTTTTTTTTTTTTTTGGTCCCTAAAGATAATGTGCAACGTTTCATTTGACTTTTATTGCATATCCATGCACTTGCATATATGCACCCATATCCCAATATCAATAAGTAATTTTGAGCAGTGTATTTCCGTGCTTCTCGTGTCATTTAGAAATTACATTCCCATGTCTTTGTTTTGTGTGGCGCATTCACACAGGATAAACAAAATCTGTATTTACTGACCTTATCCCCCTGGATTTGATGTCATGGCTTCACATAACATAAGCAATTTAGGGATTTAGTGTTGGTTCTTCAGCAACCACATTGTTCATATAGTTTTTCACCCACTTTCTACACATGTTACAAGGATAAATACACATTTACAGCCCATTTATATGAAGTAAAAGATGGCATGACAACCTTATTTTGCTCACAGACGTCCTCACATATTACTAAAGGTCCACAGGCAATAATGGTCCTGTGCGAAAAGGACTAAATGGAGGTTTTGGTTGCCTCGCCTTAGTTTATTTGAGGCAGTTTTTTTTTTTTAAAGCATTGATAATGGTCATTTAGTTTGACCACTATTTGAATCTCATACCTTTTGCATGTTATCTAACACACACTCTCTGGTTCCATCTTCCTCAGGTGATGCAGAATAACCACATAGCATCAGTGACCCTCTATGGTGCTCCACGGACCACCGGTCAAGCCCGACCTGAGTCCAGTAGTAGTTCCCACTGAACAAGTAACCAGAACAACATCCCATTCTGGCTTGTCCTGAATCTAGTACCTCTACTGACTGAACCTCTGACCTGGAGCCAGATTCTTAACCAAGCAGACGTAACCCAGAAAAACAAAGCTATTCTCGCCCAGCTCAGATGCGACAGAGCAGAAGCAACCAGAACCCAGAATAACCAAAACAACCTTTCCTCATGGGTCTCACTTTTTCAATCAGAAACACCCAGTCAGCTCAGTCAACCAAACCCAGACTACCCCAGGAGCCAAGATCTGGAGACATGGTGACGGTGCTGGAGTCTTGATGCTTTGAAATGAAACCAGTGAAATCATTTCTCGGTTGTGTGGGAATCTCACGGAGGTGCTGCAGGAATCTGTGCTCTGGTAGAGCTCAACTGTTTCCTGGTTCCATCCAGTGGCCACAGAAGAAGAGTTTGTCCACACTGTAGTTAGGATGGTTCCACCGGTAAGATGTAATAGCAGCCTGTATATGATAACGATATCCATAACATTGTCGAGGCAAGATGAGCTGATCAGCATTATAACATCCTCATCTTGCTCGCAAATCTGTAAGTGTTCAACATCAAACATGGAGTTGTTGACTTAACGTGGCCGCCAGTCAAAACGGCTGTGGCCAAAGTCTTGAAACAAACTCTGGCTTGACCCATCAATCAACCACACTGCCAGCGCAACCAGTACCGCTTGTCTTCCTGCCACAACTCCAGAACCAGACCTGACTGGCTCAATCCAAACCCAGAACTCACCCAAACCGCAAAGAACCAAACCAGCCCAGCCGAGCTGAAAGCCATCCTAGTCAAACACGCATTGGAAGCTGCAGTGGACTGTAACAAAAAATGACAAGGATGCATGAGTTGTCGTACAAGAGAAGAACCAAACACACTCAGGGTTTGGAGGGACATGTGGCCCAGAACACACCCACAACGGCCGGGCGACCAGATGTGAAGCGTCTCAACGCCGAACGATCCAAACACCCAACATCCTGTCCCTTCTTCCCAGTCCCTGCTCACGCTTCCTCCACCTTTCTTCAGTGGTGCCCTCAAACACACACACACACACACACATTCAAGCACACAGCGGTTGTTGTTCGCAGCTCTGGACGTTGGCGTGTCTGTCCCAGCTTACACAACACACACACACACACTCGCATAAATGAGCATCTGCATGTGTTAGGCTGCTGATTTTTTTAACTGACATTTCCACAGACTTTAATTCATACACCCAAACACGGCATTTCAGTCCCTCCACTACTATACTCACATGTGTTTTTAATACATGGAAGCTGTTTTATCTTTTTAGCTTTTTTAAAACACGATACAACATGAGACATGCAGGCATGACACAAGGATTTTTGCATGATCTTGGCAGACGTTTCTGAACGAGAGGAGACTTATCACAAGCACAAACCTGTCTGATTTATCTTATCCTGCATGTTGTGAGGGGACAGGTTTATTTTATTTTTTAAAATTTCTCTCTGCCCCGCTTCATTCATTCACACCATGACTATTTTTATTGAGTTTTTTTTTTTTTCCTTTTACATTTGCACTAATACACACCTTTTTTACTTGATCGGTCGATTGTTCCCTGTCCTCGGAGGTGGATTCGTGGAGACATTTGGAGAGCCAGTGGTGTGTGTACGTGAATGTGTGTGTGTTTTTGTCCATACGTTCGGACAGAGGAGGGGTCCTGTCATGGTGCATGGTGTGTGCAGTCATGTTCTCTGTGTAACACTCTCCTCTCTCTTTCCTCCGGGCTTTTTTTTTTTTTTTTTTTTCATCTGTACATCTGATTGATGCATCACAGGTCCTCCCCATAGCAATGTCTGCATTTATTTCTTTGTTGACTTGCCAAATGCTGTAGCCAAAGACGTTTCCTGGATGATTTCATTTGATCGGCTGTCATTATCATTGTCATCTCCTGTCTGAACCTGTCCTATGGAGAGAGGCTCCTTTTTTGTTCTTTTGTTTCTAATCTGCACATCAAACCCATCAACATGGTAAAACCTTTAAATTCAGCTCCTGCTTTCTGTGACTGCTGACAGTAATTATGCTCACAAAAAGGCGCACATTAACAACAGTAACGACCAGTGTCATTCGTCTTGTCAGTGTCTCTTGTAGAGTGGTTATTAGAGGGCTGTAATTTAAAGTATTACCATTGTTTCTATGTGGATTCAGGACATTTGAACCCATTTCTGAAATGGGGAAAGGACTTCAGTCATTCCTTCATCATAACATTTTGTTTGCATCTCCCTCCCAATGTATGAATTTAAAAATCGTTTTAATCATAAGCATTTGAATAAAAACTGTGTATTAATTTTAATACACATGTTCTCGTTTATTATCCCTTGATACGAATGCCTTTTTTTTTTTTTTTCTTTTTTTTTTCCACTGTTGCTGAATTTCTGATTGTTTGTGTCAACGTGTGTGACGGCATCAGGGTTAAAGTCAGGGCCCGTGTACACGACGACACGTTTAAAGTGCTGACTGGAAAATTAAGAACGTAACATGCCAAGTTGGCTGCTCATACGTTGTTTTTTTGTTTTGTTTTGTTTTGTACAGTATTTTTTTCATAATAAGTGCAAAGTTCAGGTATATTTATCAGTTTGAAGTGAGTTTAACATTTATAAAGACTTCACTTTAGTATTTTATTTTGCATTGTGTTTAAAAGACAGTAGATCAAAAACAAGTAAGTAAATAGTTCAAGTAACTGCAAGGAATTTAAAATTGTTTTGTTTATTCTAAAACTTGATTTTAGTGCCGTACCACCAGACTGCAGAGCACCTTCTTTCCTCGGGCTGTGAGACCCCTCAGTTAACAATAGTTTTAATTTGTTGACGTAGCAACCTAAATAAATTGGAATCTGATCTGGCAGCAGGCAATAACAATAAATATTTAACTATACAGAAATAGCCAGTTTTCTCTTTGCTCTTTGTTTAATGATGAAAAAAGAAATAGCATTCAGGAGACAATAAAAATTAAGGCAAGCAAATTGGTTACAGATCAAAAAGTAGTTATGTGTGTAATTTATCAGACAGTCGCAATAGCATCTACAAGGAACAGCCAGCTAGCCTTTATTCATAACACAGAAGAAACAAAAAGCTTGTTAAAAGTGTCAAAAATCCTTATTTACCAAGAGCAGCCTTTATTTGCAGTATTTTTTTTTTAGGTACAGCATGACTGTAAATTCAATTAGAATGTGGTTTTTTGCCGTATAAATGAGCAGGGAGAGACCACGTTAATGAGCGGTCGAAGAAGTTCGCTCCTATGCTGTGTGAATCCACTTAGCTCAGCTGCTCTAAGAAATAACTTTCATGTTGTTTATGGATCAGGCCCTGATGCTTGGAGTTGACGTATATATGCTGTAAATAGTCGTGTGCTCTTATTCTGCCGTCCTCTTACTTACATGATCTTAATGGCTTGGCACAGACGCAACTAACTCAGGCACCGGCTGAGTATCTCATTATCTCCTCCTCGACTCTTGATTAAACTTCGAGCTCAGGAGGAGGCATCTGCTCAAAGCTGACTCATTAACAATCACTAGAAGCTTTTTTTTTTTCCCCCCCTCTTTCCATTTCCAGACCACTCAGTATTGAAGCGTCGTCTCATGCAATGCTGTGGCTGCAAGTACACAGAAATGTTGGTTGTCAGTACGTCGCTCTGCTTCAGCTCTGCTTCGAACTGCTTCTGCGGGGCGTTCACGTTTGTTCCCCATCAAACTGCATCATAACACCAAGCTCCATTTACACAGGCAGGGAAAACACTAATCCTTCTTCACATGTGGACTGAAAGATAGCTCTGGTCGAGATGTTTTCTGTAGGGTGGATAGGAATCTGATTTGGGGGCTAGCACTGGCATGATAGATTATACTTTTATTTGTTTACACTCGGAAAAACTCTCTCGGGCTACAGCTTTCCTTTAGTCAGACTCCCTCCTAAGTGAGGCGGTGTGGTTTCTGGAAACAGGAGAAATGAGTGTTTCACAGCCCGGTTTCATAAACTGGGATCCCAAAAGCTTGAGTCATGTCTCGAGATGACTTCCAACAAATAAGTCTGATTTTCTGACTGGGCGCCAAGGTTTAAGATGTTTAAGAGCGAAGGCTGATCAACGTAGAAACACAAAGTTCCCTCCTCCTGTTCTGGTTTACCCGCACCTTGAGTTGAATAAGGAAATGTAATATAAGCTATATAAGCTATATTCAAACATCTTCCTACAGCTTGCTCTTGTGCAAGTGAATAAGTGAAAAATACAGAAAAAAGAAAAAAAACTGTTGAAAATTGTGCCTCATCTCCCACCGAGCCTGTCTTTGACTTCTGTCTCGTATCTCCTCTGTAAAAAGGAATCTCCTTGTACATACAGTTTGAGAATGCATTTGAACTTGAGCATCATTGTACAGTGCGTATGTGTGCGTGTCACTGAGCATTAGCAACAAGCTAACGTGATATCATGGCCGTGTCAGTCGTTTTAGTTCTCCTGTTACCTTCAGAGAATGGCAGGCTGGGTTGGGTTTCCCAAAACAACATTATGTTGGTATTTGATTGGTTTTCTCTGTTTTATGTGCTTGTAACTACAATAAACAACCAGAGCAATGTGCAAACAAACCTTAAAGGACCAGTATGTAGGATTTAGAAAACTAAGAATCATTATTTTTTCGTCACCTTGGAATATATATTATATCTTTCATATCCACAGAGTGGCTGCTCAAAAAAAGTATATTAGTAATTATGTTTACCCATGTACATTTTCTAAAGTGTCACATTTAAAGGTGCAATATGTAAGAATTTTAGTTGAAAACATTCAAAGGTAAACTAAAATGATTAATAGAATGTGAAGAAATAACACGTCTGACGTTCCGAAGACTTTCATGTGCAGCATGGCAGAGATTTCTGCTGAAGTTGTCATGCTAACTAGCTAGCGTCAGGCCCCAGAACCTCTTTCTTCCAGCGGAGAAGAGGTTAACTGAGCTAACAAGCTAACGCTAGCCAAAACAGATAAAACAGAATACAATAGCAGCAGTGAGCAGCTACCTGTTCGTATATATCGCACCTTTAAAGTAGTTCTATCTTGGAGTCAATATGAACAAATTGAATAACTAGCTCTGATTAAATGAATTTAATGCAGTTCAGAAATCCTGCATGAGCGGCACGCGGCAGAACGTCTTGTTTTTGTTCACGTGCCCGTGTCAACAGGCCACAGCAGAGACTAGTAATTTGGAGTCTCACCCATTTTTTCGCGTCACGTGTAGGATTCTCTACAAAAATAGACCAGACAACAATCTGTGGACAGTTTTATCGACATCATACCAGCGTTTCAACGTCTTTTTCTGTAGAATATGTCACAGACATGAAAAGAATACACAACAGGTGACGGGCAGCGTTTTTCCTGTGCGCTCCCTCTCTCTCTCTCCCTCTCTCTTTCAACGAGTGTAAAGGATAAACCTGCCTGCAGCGCTGCATATCTGAACAAACACGTGTCAGCCTCAGCAGTTCAGGCTGGCGATGTGACGCCAGCTTTATGATGATGCCAAATCTCTGCTAGACTAAGATATAAAAAATTACATGTAAAATTTAAACTTAAAAAAATTGACTCCGCTACAGTTTCTACAGTAGCCCAGCATAGGCAAACCAAACACGTTTTTAGCTACTACCTTATCGGGACGGGTTAGACGAGAGTTATTCAGTTGGTTGCAATCTGTCGCCTCACCACTTAATGCCACTAAATCCTATATTCTGGACCTTTTAAAACTCATCATATTTATTGTGGAATACATGATTAGCCTTTAATTCTGCCAACAACAGCAAAAAATTTGAAGTCTAGAGGATGGTATCAGATTTTTATTGAGGTCAGAAAGAAACCGTTCTCTGTCTGTGTCCACCCACTGTCGAATTCGAATAAATCGGTCACCACCAAGATCTCAGAGATAAGCAGGAGCTTTGCTCCATTGGAAGCAGATGGGTCAGAGACAATATGAACAGACTGAAACTGTAGAGGCAGAAATGAATGAAGCAGCAAGCCAGGATGCTTCATAAAAGCTCAGTTATGCAGGTGGAGCTCAGCACAATGCACACAGTAGATGTTGGTATAAAAGATTCTACTCGTTAACCCAGATTTGGTAAACCCAACCCAGCGCCACAGACAGTCCGTGCTGCAGATGATGCGTTGTTGCTGTGAGACCGACAGAGGGGCTGTAGGGTGCTGGGTAGTTAATCTCACCCAAACTCAGGTGGACATATCACATCCTTGTTTTTCTCTCATTTGGAAGCCAGAAAAACAAGTGAGAACTTTACTGCGGAGGTCTGCGTGGCTTTTGGAATCCACCGGTTACATTTTTTTATTCCATTGAATGCAGGAATGAATGACTGTCATGACCAGGTGGTTGTAATTTCTACCTGACTGCTCCAGTTCAGTGTAATGATAATCTCATATTAACGCTTTGTATAGTCTGTTCTCGGTATCAAATGTTCTGTTGTCCATCAGCTTACTCTCCCTCCCGATACTTTTTGTGGACATTTTGAACCCGTTTCTGGAAGCGGGGCGGTTATGCTTAATTAAAACTTGTGAAATTCATTGGAATGTGGCGTTTTATATTTTGAATACTATAACTTTGTGTATGAAGAAATATGTAGATTTATTTAGCATGTCCACTGACAAAAGGCAATAACAAAACCCTGCAGTGCGAGGAGAAGGAGGCCGGCTGAAAGCTTTGCTCCAGCGAATTACTTTCGACTGCTTTTGATGACGGTTGTTGAGATGAGCTGCTGATGTGAGATCTCTAACAACCCCAGTGCAACATTTGGACTTTTATGAAATCAAACGCTCACTGTTCATTGACATCAAAAAATTCATTTTCTGTGTGTGCAACCAGGATATGAAAAAAAACAAACAAAAAAACAATAAAAACGTGGATGTGAAAAAGATTGGGAATGTTTTTATTTCTTTCAGAGCTGAGCGAAAACTCAACATCTGCTTCGTATTTACGCCTGACAGAATTATATTATTAGTCACAAGGAAAGGGGTTCAATACTGATCTGGCAGAGAATTTTCCTCTAACATAGTTCTCTCCTATGAGAATGTTTGTGTTGTTTCTTAAAAGACAGTACCAGCTAACATTTGACTCAGTCACCGATAAGACACCAAACTGTTTCTTTTATTTCCCCTCTTAGACAACGGGCCTAACGCAACATCACAACTGGCGTATCTGTCCGTATGTATGCAGATCAGCAATGAGACATGCATGTAATCGCACCATTTATCCCTGTTAGGCTGGAGACCTCATTTATATTTAGGCAGGTTGCTTTGACAGATGAAGACGGAGGATCATCTCACACACAATAATCAAAAAAAGATTTACTGTATAATTTTAGAGGGCATTTTTAAAGTACATACTGCAAACTGAAATTTAAATTTGGCATAAAAATCCTACTGTGTACCTTGTGCTTTGATTGTTTTCAAGGAGACTTGTGTTTTATATTTCATGTTAAGACTTTATTTTAGCCATGAGCCCTTCACGAGACAGAATATGCAGATTTTTGAGTGTTTCAATTACCGAACAGTCCAGTGCCCGAGAGCTGAAACTATAATTACCCACACTGATGTGTAGGAAGGAGTCATCCTCTCACCAAAAAGCACATTCAGAACGCGCGGGTGTGTGGTTCAGGAAAGTATTTCCCTCAAATCCAATTGGCCAATTGTTATGAAATAGAGTGGTAACTTTTCCAAATGGATCTATCATGATCCATCTCTCAGGTTTGTATAATGTTTACCATGTTCAGCCATTAGGTGATTTGTTTATTTTAACAAGGAGGGATGGACCCATTTCGTTTCGTTCATCCAGGACCAGAGAAGAACTGACTGTTCTGGTTCTGTTGCTGTCAGAGCCATGGAGGGGGCTATAGATTATAGCTTGCACAAACCTCAGATCATCACTACTCAACAGCCCTCTGTTCTCTGGTACTCGGGAAAAGAAAGGGGGATGGCAGATTAACAAGTGGGATGCATTTTCATCATTTTACTAACATGGAGGATGCATCCCCCCTCATCTCCCCTCAGATCACCTACTTTGTCCAGCACAGATCACCGTCTCATCTGAGGCAGGTGGGAATGTCATTAGTATTGCAGGTATTTAAAATATGAAATGATCCATATATAGGACACTTTTAAAATGTTTACCTGGTGATGGTTAAAAAAAAAAAAAAGTCAGGGCATCACCATGGTTGTTATAATCCTGATGTGGCACATGAACATGTGGCCATCCATCCAACAGCTGTTGAGATATTTCAGTCTGGACCAAAATGGTGGACAGATCAACGTTGCATAGAGCCATGCTTCTTCTTCTTCTTCTTCTTCTTTCAGCTTCTTCACAGCAGATCATCTGTTTCCAAACTGCTACCAAGCCTTGTCCCAGTGTGGAAGTCTTACACTATGATCTGCATATTTGATTTAGCATAGGCTTATTACACTGCATGCCCTTGACACAACCCTCCCTATTTATCCAGGATGTTGTGCACGTCGTGTCTTTCCCCAGACACTCAACTCCATGACATGTGGACAGGAGGAGGTAGGGATGGAGCGACCAACTCTCTGAGCACGAGGTGACCTGCTCCACCTCCTGAGCCATTAAAAAAAAGGACACCGGCTGAAGTCCAGAGCACACGAGCTTGTTGAACTGTCACGCTTAACACTGAACACTTTGAAAACAGATGACAAAACAAAAACATTATAAAGAGAAACACACGGATCTACAAAAAGACATCAAATCATGATAATCATAGTAATAACTAAAGTGTTTACAAGTGTACACATGTGTGGCTTTTCCTCAAACATTCAGCTGTGTGTGTGTGTGTGTGTGTGAGTGCGTGTGTGTGTATGTGTGTGTGTGTGGGTGTGCATGTTTTGGTCCCAGCTGGTTCCCACTGTGCAGCTGGTTTCCATTTGGCCCCCATTTGTTGATCCTCCAGGGAACAGATAATGCAACCATCCATTTGTGCTTCTATCCAGGGTAAGGAAGTGAGGTACATCTCTGCTAGTGATTCACGATGGGAACACAGAAAGTCTCTGCCGTCTTCCCTCTCAGCCATTATCGGTCCCGGCTGTCCACCCAGCTCAGCGAAAGTCAGAATACTAACTATGTCATGGTCTCAGATGTGCATGTGGTTAAACCAGCTAACCACATTTCGTTATGCCGTCCTTGTGGATCTTATCGTGTCCCTGTGTAAACAATAACACAATACATTCTGGAGATTCAAAAGTCTTAACGAGACTGAGCTCATCACACAACCCTCTCTGCAAACCAAGGTCTTGTCGCTGTTCGCAAACACCGTATGATCACATAGATGGGCTCACATGGCAGCAGCCGAAAATTCCTGTTGGGCTTCCTTCCTGAAAAATCTCAAGCATTTGGCCCTTGCCAATTCATTTCCCCAAAGATGATCTGCCAGCTTGGATACGGTCTCACATGACTCAACAGTGCTTTTGAACACATCACGAGCCTTTCGAGCTGGCCACAGATCCTCCTTTATAACCACGTTGTCATCTCAAGGTCTTGCGGATCCCGCTCAGCCCTGCAGAGAGTCGCTAATGCGTGAAGAACACCTGCTTCTCACCGTAGTCCGTCACCTCCTCCCTGCTCTCTCCCATCCTCCCCTTCCACTTGAAGGGCCAGGTTGTCGGGCTGGTCCTGTTGTGGCAGCTCAGTTTGGGGTCGTGCAGGAGGTTCCACATGAGCCAGATCTGAGGAACACTGAGGCTGTGGACAACCATCAGTTCCCTGTAAAAACAGGGGTCGAACGTCTGGAGGTGGGGCGCTGCCGACGGCCGGGGGATCCCGAAGGTGCGGAAGCCCTGGTGGCGCGTCGGTTTGATGCCGATCAGCTGGAGGCACATTCCCAGGAAGACGTCATCGATGGGGAACAACTCCACCTGGAAGTTAACAAGAATGTAGATCAAACAATTCTAAAAGACAGGCTAAAAAGGTAACACTGAACTTTGAATTACCTGCTGACAGGCCGAGCTAAGCCTCCGAGCCGTGTGTCCTGACATGACAAACCCTCCTCCTCCAGCATAATTGGGGTACAGACCCACCCCATAGACAAACTCTGGCACATAGTACTTGGAGCTGCGCCGGCGAATGGGCTTAGCATTGATAATAATATCACCAACAAACAGATCCTCGTCTGGCTTGCGCCCTTGCAGCATCTCTAAAATATTCTCCACATTGACGTACACATCGGCATCACCCTTGAAGATGAACCTGTGTGAGACAAGATAACGGGAACAGTATCTCATATGAATCACACAGGGAGAGAATCAGCTCAAGTCTTTATTTAGTTTTATGAATACTGACTTGACATCAGGACAGCTGCCGTTGACCCATTTCAGAAAATGTGTTTCCTTCAGTGTCAGGTTGAAGAAGGTGTCTTCAAAGTCCCAGAGCAGGATGTCCTTGAAGGTTTCACTCTCGTAGGTCAGGAGCCGATCCCACAGAGGCAGAGCGGTCCGATTCCTGGGAACCCCCAGCAGGAAAACGGTACGGATGGACACACCATTTTGGAAAAGGCCCTCTTTACCCCAGGTCCGACGCACCACCTAAGAGAGACCATACTTTGTTGAACCACAAACTGAGTGAATAAAATGTTAGAATCTGTAGTATTTATTTTCTTGCCATTAGCACATTAGTAATTACACTGAGCAGACACAGATCAACATTAGCATTCATTTGGAGATGCGTTTATGTCTACTTGACAATGCGAGGTCAGTACTGATTCTCCTTTTAGCTCTGGTTTTGGTCTCCACCAGCTCTTGATGAAAGGGATGTGGCTCCATGCTGCTAGATGCAGTGTTCAAAAGCTAATTAATAGTTCATCATAACTTTTACTGAGATCAGCTGCTGGCTGTGGCTGGAAACTACACTGAGAGAGCAATGTGGGAGAATCAAAACAGTAGAGTTGAAGGCCAAACAAAAAAACAAAAAAACAACAAGTTTTAGAGCGCAAAAGATCCAGGTGATGATCTTCTCATGTGTCACTATAAGTTACTCCTTTCACATTAAATGTATTTGATCCATTGTTCATATAAAATGCAAATAAATATATAAATATAATTTTCATAGCAGCTTTAACTTTCCAACATTATACGTAAGCACATTGCTGCCACACCAGAACAAGAGAAATGGATCAGCATCAGGTTATTATTCGAAAAGTTTATCGTAATAATAATATGCTTTCATGTTATGACAAGACATTTTCACGTTACAAACACAGAAGTATGACAAGAATCTTTTATCTTGTTATTTCGTGAATTGTAACACAGCAACGTAGCACTGTGACATATTTTCATGTTATATTGTCACGTTATACCGTTAAACGTTTTATTTTGTAACAGTGTAAGTTATCACATGAAGATAAATCATGTGCTATTAGAACAAGAAAAGTCTGTTGTAATAATGTGATAAGTTTGTGTGTCGTAATAACATGAAAATATCTTTTTACAACAAAAGAAAATCCCGTTAAAATGTGGCATTGGTCCGTTGTCATTTTTCTGGTGTGGCAGCAATAAAGTTCAGTAGCCTTAAACTTAAATGCATTTCTTACGAGCAAAATACAGCATCATTTCTGTGCTGATTCACAGCTGATTTTGCAAAAGCTATACAGAATATTTTGGGTTAAGGGCTACATGTAACATGGCATATTTTACCTGACGTTTATCAAAGTCTGCTGCGACCGATTTCACTGCGATGAGCATGTAGGGGGCAGTAGAAGACTCTGTACTTCCTCCTCCTCCCTCCTCGGCTCCTCTGATGTGACATTTCTCTGGCTGGTCTATGAGCAGATTAAAGTCTCTTTTGTCCTTTTCTCTCAGGTAGCCCTCGAAGTCAAACGGCGGCATTGTGGGCAGGGGCTTGCCAGCGGCCTTGGTCGGCACCGCATTTTTCCGTCGTGTCTTGGATTTGCCTTTCGATTTGACCTGAGATTTGGACTTAGACTGAGGAGGTTTGGACTTGGACTGGGGTTTGCAGGCAGGCAGCTGTGGCTCTGATGGGCTGGATGGGGCCTGCTAATAGAGAGAAATGATGAAGAAATACAGCAGGATATTAATCATAACAAGTCGTCTTCATGGACATCTGATGAGTGTACCAAGTTAACTTGCAAAGATGCTTAACAGCACCTCAAAGAAATAAAGCTAAAATGCCACTGATGAGCAGCATCATATTTTCAGCTTCATGTTTATCTCTTCTTAGTTCATTATGAAATGTGTTGGACCTCGTGTGAGTCAGCACAGATGCATATTCACACAAAAATAAACACAGACATACTGTGTGTGCATACACTGATGCACTTGACATATGCGCTGTTGATATTCATGGAGTGCGCGTACTGCGCAGCATCACATCCTTACGTCTAACCAGAACTTGACTGATCTCGTGAACAAACACCGGACTAACAAATGATCTTCTTGCAGCAGCGTCAGGTGAGCAGATCACAACCGGTCCTGGTCTAGTTTCAGTGATCTGTCAGAGAAACCTCTGTCACATCATCATCCACTTTCTAACTGATGTCACCCTCCTCAAATGAGGTTAGTTACCTTATGTAGCATGAGAAAATACGTGATAAAGGCCTAGCATCAGCTATATTCTCTTCCATTGTCTTTTGATCTATTGTCAGTTTAAAATACTGTGTAGCTGTAGTTTCTCAGTACACATTATGTACCTGTACACTTGGATTCTGATACCTACTACATGCAAACATGCACACAGATTCATAACTTGGATCAGATCAGGTCATACCCCTGCAGACTCCTGGTCTGATTTAGCCCCGCTGGCACCAAGCAGGGCCCTGCTGGAGCTGGGGGAGTCGTGGATTTCAAACTTCCACGAAGGTCTGTCCCACCCGGAGGAGAGCACCACCTGGACACGTGGAAAGACAGGTGACTTTAAAGTACTTTTTTTTAAAGGACAGGGTTGTAATGTCTAGTTGAGACTGTGATTGGTTCGAGGCTCACCTGGCGGGCATAGAGCAGCAGACAGAACAGCAGCAGTAGCAGCACAGTGCACATCACATCTCCCTTCACATGTAGGATCCTCCTCATGGTCATCATCTTCTTCAGCATCTTCCGGAGACACCGACGTCAGTTAGGTACCGGCGAGAAATGCATTGGGGAAAGGGCCGCCGGGGTTCACACTGCTCCTCGGACAGCAGGTATAGAAACGTTCACCAGATTTGGCCTTGCAGGCTACAGAGACGTGGTGAATGTCCTTCCTCCTCTATGCTGCTTCACAGTTTGCCTGCAGACATTCATCCCAGATACTCTTTCATTTATAGTCATCAGTACTGACTGTCCCGTTTACTTAAAAAATAAAATAAAATAAAAACTTACTGAAAAGTTAAAGCTAGTCAAAGTTAGAGTGACTTGGTCCTTTGTATATCACTCATGTCACTGGAGGTGTGTCCATCTCGCCCGTTTCCATCCTCCCCCTTTTCTCCTCAGGCACCGTCGGGCAGGGGCATCCTGGACAAAAAGCAATAATCAGGGAATAAACTGAGGCAACACAACAGGCGAGGAACAACTGAGGAAAGGAACAGAATGCCCATAAACGTTGCTGTTCCCAGTTGCAAAAGGGAGGGACTGGGCTCTGACTGTGAAACCCTCTTTCATGTTGTGTGGTGGCGTTACAAAATCTTCAAGTGTGGCATAAATCAGTGCAGCAGCTGGATTTGGTCAGTCGGAGGACACAAAATGTCCTGGCATCATTCTTAAAGGCTGGCTGAATTTATTTGTTTTCTCGGCATCACATCACAAGGATAAAGTAGGTCAGAATGTGGCTTGCTGATAAAATAGCAAACAGTGAAATGTGAATAATAATAATAATAATAATAATAATAATAATAATGTGTCTTATTCTTTTATCCCAAGTCTCCCATCGATTCATAGGAGCCTGCAGAAGGGGGAGGGTCTCTTATGTAAGTGGACGTGAGGATACCAACTATTTCAAAGAACACTGTGTCCCAACATCCATGTCATTAGCATGCAGTCCTAAATAATGCTGTGCAGACAGCTCTCTGCTGTGTAAGGGACTATTCGGCCGCCTCAGAGAGCGCACATTCCAGACGAGCGTGACCCAAACCGCCGCAAACTTCCTCCGCAGTTTCCAAAGAAAGTAGCCTCAAGTTTTTTTTTCTGACCGAATCCATGTGTATCCATGCATGTTTAACAGTATCAACAAGTCTTGTTTTATATACGTGTGCGATGTTGCCTCGTTAGTGCGAGCCATTCAAACTTACCAGGCGAGACGGGAGAGGAGGTCAAACTGGAAACATCTGTGCCGTGGAGGTCTGAGAGTGCATCACGCACTCAGCCCCGCGAAACTAAACACACTCGCAGAGTTTCCAAAGACCAAAACCCGCCTGAGAAAGGGAGGAGACACCGCTCCAGATGCTGTGTTCACGAGAGAGTGTGTGTCAAACACGAGATGCGACACATCACACACTCCTCCGTATGTGATACCTGGCGCTGAGCCTGGCCGTAGGAGCCGCGGCGCACATGGCTGCCTTCAAGTGCTGCAGGAAACATTGAAATCTGCACCATCATCAAAATAACTGCAATGTTTGAAAATTATAAATACTTTTTTGTTAACACTTTATACCATAGTTAGTACAAGTTGTAGCTATAGAAAATGAAGCTTTACTTAATCGTTATTTCACTGTATAAAGCATTTATTTATAAAGCATTTATTAAGCAGCTGTTCATTGTAAACTATTACGTTGTAAATGGTTAAAACATACTGTCTATTATAAACATAATTTGAATGGCCGTTATAAACTTGAAACTATCCATAATCCTTTTTACACTTGCTAAATTAAGCGTTTTAAAGCACAGTATGACAAAAGTTTAATTAACTATAAAGATGCCCTTTGTTAATGATGTTCTTATTAAGTGTTGCAAAAAAAAAAAAAAAAAAAAGGTGAGAACATGATTGTTTCCATACAATGCAAAGGCCTAGCTCCGCTCATCACAGGGCCTGAATGCAACATAAAATAGTGAAAATTAAACGTGTACAGAGACCAACATTATGAATGAAAATATAAAAGTGATGTGTAGTATTCCACAGGGATTTTGCCCAATAAAGCGTGTCGCATATCTACCGTTCATTTGGTTACTTGAATATCTGACAACCTTCGAGCCAGGAGTCTGGCCCAGGATTTAACCAGGAGCACCTGAACGCAGCATCTCCAGCCTTAAATCGTCTGTCCACGTGACTCAAACTGGAGCTGAGAAACTTCAAGCCAGATGCCAACACAGCAACCGTGGAGGACAGAGGGGGGAGAAATGCAGGAGAGGACCAACTGAGAGGGGAAACTGTGGAGCTGAAGTCATGTTAATGAGTCATGTCTGTTCTTAGTTTGTACCTACTGGGCCAAGTCCCCAATAACTAGAGGTGGCACAGGTTCTGGGTCCTGCTCATAGACTGGATGACGAGATCAACGAGTCTTCAGCACAGTCAGTGCTTTCTAACAGAGGAGCTCTGCTCAGCTGTCCACTTCAGCAAGAGTCTTTTTGATATCTGGGATTTTGGGGGGCAGGGGACAAGGAGAGGGGAGAGATTGGAAAAGTGATGATCAGATGAAGATGATAAGAGAGGGCCAGGAGGAAGATGAGAAACTAAAGGCTGTGACTAAGATGAATACAAAAAGGAAGAAGAGATGGAGAGAACACACTGCAGCGACAGTGTAGCATTAAAAGGCTTATCCTGCTTTTAACGTTGCTCACTGTTGAGATGTTCTTGGAGATCACAGTCTAATAAATACTTTCAATGTTCTTTATGTCTGTAAAACTTCTGACCAGCTGAAGCAACACAAGAGAGCACACACACACACACACGGAGAGATGTATGCAACAGTAACAGTAATTTATGACTGCAGACTGAACCATATGGAGCTCCTATAGAATGCAGCCTGTGAGCCAACATGTGCATTTCCAATGAGAACTAAAAAAAAAAAAAAGTAGGGGGGGTTTTGTTCCTTGCAACGTGCTGCATGCAGGGTACAGTACAGCCAGTCAGAAATGAAATGCAGCATAGCCTACATGGCAGATGTAACACTTAAAAATGTATCGAAACTAAGTGCATCTGTCCCTTTTTACTGGTTGACGGGCGGTCAGTTATTGGAAGCTCAGTCAAGGGGAACATTTATGAAAAGATGCACATAAAAAATTTGAAAATGTTTTTTTTTTTTTTTTTTTTTATCCTGTCCTGCTGCTATCCTCAAGAAGAGACTACCTATTCTTACAATACCGGTCAAGAAAACATGGAAAGATTACAATTTAGCATCCTTGAGAAAAGCACTCAGCCCCTGTTGCTGCAGTTCAGGTGCTCAGTGGCTGCCAGTTAAAAAAGGCAGCTGTGAGAAGGGAGCAACGTCACCCTAATAAAACGATATTATGGTAAATAAATATCAGCCCACACAACTTGTTGGCATTGTGGAAAATTGGCTCTAAGTGCTTAACATCTGCTCTGCAATTTAAAAGAGAATCTAAGACCATTCGACAAAAGATATCCAGCATGAGAAAAGGAGACTAAAATGCTGCTCTTTTTAGAAGAGGACTGACCTCCCTGTCTTTGTACACACTAATTGTAGCTTCCAAATTCAGACCCAGCCAGAGGTGCACTCAGAATAAACAGTTGCGAAAGCCAGATTGTCTGAGAGGGACACCAGACTTTTAAGACACTGCAACAAATTCGACTGTAGACTTTCAAAAGATAATTTAATAATAGTTTATCTGTCACAAACACAAAATTACATTTTCAGTCTCTATGTACAAGCTATAAAAGGTAAACAAGTTCAACACACAGCATTGGTCCTCACTGACATTCATTATTTTTAAAATAGTTTTCTTTGGCTACAAACACCACACAAACACACAAACAGCCGGGGCAGAGACCCGAGTCTGAGCAAGCTGTCGCACAGAGCCATCAGGGTGATCTGATGACTCTCTATCGGAGAGGAGGGTGCTCTCTGTCTCGCTCCAGCTGTGCTCTCTCTAAACATCGCTGTATCAGCTGGAATAAACAGTCAGGGCCCTCACCAAACACATGGTCCCTTTCTACAAACCCTCGTGTTTTTGTGGAAACAGACAGTTTGGGTGACTTTTCTGAAGATTAAACATTACTCAGACAATTGTGCAACCTCACTGGGATGGACATTAGGCTTACCTCCTGATGCTAACAGACGGAATATGCGAGCGCATAGCTGAAGATAAACTAATATGAGTTTTCCATGACTTTAAGACAGCAGCAACATGTTGGACCTTTCCGATCATTGCATTAAAACAAAATGCTCTGAAGCATCACTTTAATCAGTCTGGGGAAAGCCTTTGGTCCGTGTTTTGGTCCAGCTGAACTCTCTGAACAGCTGTGTCACTCCCGCCTGCTGACACAAAATATGACAATTGTGTAGTTAAGCTGAAACTGCACTAAATCAAACTCTTCCAACAGCCACAGAGCTACACGGAGATGGATGACAAGTCGACCAGCGCACTAAGCCTGTGGTCAGCATTTTATTTCTGTGAGCTAGCAGGATTTCAAGTTTCAAGTACAGTCAAAGTATATGGAGCTGGTGCCAAATGTTGCTCGTTCCAGAATCGTGGGGAAAAAAAAAAGATTAAGGCTAAAACAGCATCCTGATTCCACAGTCTTGGTGTCCCCGGTCCTCTAGTGATTTTCATGTCCATGTATCGTCTCATCCCAGGCTATTTATTCAGTCCAGCATTACAGCACTGATCAGATGTGCTCGTGACCACCCCTCTTCTTTCACTCTATTTGTCCATTCCCTTTCCTTCCACCCTCAGGAGGATGCAGTGCCCGCTCGCATGACCCTAAAGAGCGCGTTGACGTTGTTGCTCTTGATGGCATCTCGACAGGCAGAGATCACTTGGTTCTTGGGTTTACCCACTGAGAGGGAGGAAGAGCGACACAGAGATTAACATGAGGAGGCAAGACAGGTACACAAGATGAAACACATAATACGTTGACCCATATGCGTTTAAGCTCCTGTTTAATGCCATTTGATCGTTTAATTAGTATTAACTGACCAGTTTTTTGTTCTTAAGAATGTCCTTACATAATTATTGTGTTTAATACATATAATTAGTGTATAAAAAGTGTGTTCCCAAGTGTCTCTTCAACCCTATTACACGACATGTCGTTGACTATCACAGATAGGTATAGGACAAACTGAAGAAGAGGCTCTCCAGTCAGGTACTGTAGCTGTGGTGTGTGTCTGGCCATAGTTGAGGACACTGCAAATCATTAAACTGACTTACACACACGTCACAACAAATGTTTAGTAGAAGATGAAATAAGACTTTTTTCCCCATGACATACAAGCATTCTTATAATGTCATGATAAAAAGAGTACTTGCCTTCCCACAGCAAAGCTTTGGAGCCCAAAACCATTAACATGTACTGTCATTAAGGAATTGTGGTCGTTACAGTGTGTCTTAAGCATACACATGAGTTCACACGTGGCTCACCTCGGAGTCTACCAGCCCGCTGTATGGCCTGGTTGACCGACTTGAGGCAGGCAAGAAGTGCATTGTGGTTGTTAGAACGGATTTTATACTCATTGATCAGATCTCTGTTCAGATCGTACAGCTCTCTGTAACGCTTCTTCATAGTGATCCTACAGAGGGAAAGAGAGGGAGAGGGAAGAAGAAGGAGAGAAAGACAATGGGTTGATGTGGTCCAGAGGTAAAAAGGTTTAGTAGGAGAAACAAGTGAAACTATTTTTAGGTAGATTATACACTCAGCTGCCAGTTTTTGTTTTTGTTTTCAAAAAATGTTTTAGAAAAGGTGTTGATTCAATTGTGTGTTCATTCAGGAGGCAGGGTAGACAGAATATTAAAAAACACCTTGAAATGTGAGAACAGTTCAATGGCAACACAAACTACACAGTCTAAAATGTCCAGGGTTTGAAATACATCTGGCTACATATGGCTATTGCTACTTTTAGCAACTTTTCAAAATATTAACACAATGAGATTCTTGATAAATAATCATCAGTAATGTGGATATAGTTAGAAAAAGTAGAACAGTCTGGTAAGTTCAGAATATTACATCTCTTTACTGTAATGCAGCCTTTAAGACCAGTTAAATATGCTCTCCCTGAATAAAGTGTTACTGTATGCATACTGTGGTAACTCACATGTCACCCATTAGGCGAGCGTCCTCTGCTTGCACCAGCATGTTCCTAATGTAGTTGGAGTGGTCAGCCATAGCTGCAGTCAACTTCTGATGGACAGAGTGGAACTCATCCACCTAGCATTCAGATATTTAAGAGTCAGTATTAAAACACAGCACCAACAGCATGTTCCTGTAGTAGTGTAGAAACAGACCAAGGCTGTTATGTCAACTCTGTTTCAATCTGATTAGTGCCAAACCTCAGTGAGTGTAGTACGTAGCTCCTCAAAGTATCCGGGGAAGTCTGCTTCTGCTGACAAGTCCTCTATTGCCAGGAAGGAGGCCAGTGACTGGACCAAATCTCCTGCCAGGTCAATGTCATCGGTTCTCAGAGTGATCTGAGAGGCCAAATTAGAGAACAGAGTGCAAATTTAAATATGTTTTTGCTTACTCTGCGTAAAGTCAAAATCGTTTTCACCGTCACTTTTTCCCTTTATGAGCACAAAAGTTAGTTACTACAAAAGTGAGTTATACTGATGATGATGATGGATGACAGAGGGAATACTTTTGTCTGTGATGTTGCTAAATAAACAAGTCCCATTGATTTCAATGGTATTTGAGATTTCACAGTCACTACATGTTTAAAGGTTCATTTTAAGCACTAAATATCAAGCACTTGAAATTTGAAGCATAAGGAAGTCAAATAAAACAACCAACAATTCTGAACTAAAGCTTTAACTTAAGACATAACTGATGTGGGTGTTTGCACCTGTCCATTGCTGGCCATGCTGATGGACAACAGTCCCCCTCCTCTTAGTGAAGTAAAAGTGACGTCAGGACTGTCGACTCCCTCTGGAAGCAGGAAGTTCTGATTCAGCCACATCACCACCTACGCACACATGCATGTAAACAATTACATACATAGATCCATATAGGTAAGAGCGCATTTGAATGAACACACATATGTCAGCATGGTATTGCTTTAAACATGCTGTGGGACTGAGCAGAATCACATTTCCCATCGCTCTCTGTCTTCCTGAGAGACACTGTGGCAGCCTACCCGCTGTGGTCGGTCGTTGATGCTAAAGGCGACCCTTCCAGAGGGCGGGGCAACTGAGGAGTCAACTGCGATGTCATACATGGAGAAACGAGGCAGCTGACGAGTGATTTCAAACACGTGAAACTGGGTGCTAGAGTGGACAAAAAGAGAGACGTGCAGAGAAGGTGGGGAAACAGTTGTTTGAAAAAAACAGTTATATGGCATCATACACACTTTTCTTACTAACACACATCCTACCTAATTTTCCCTCCAACAAAGGCTTTAATGTGCAGATCTACTGGTATATCTTTTGGGGGGACAATGGGGACTCGGACACAGCCGGACAGGTTCTGGGCACTGGGGTGGACAACGTGGCTCTCCCCCTCAAATATCCCCTCTGCGAATATGAGCACTGCACGGATAATGGTTTCTGAAAAGGACAGAGGAGAGATTCAGGGACTACTAAGTAATTACTCAGAACCTGACATGTTTAAAATTCTTAGTTAAGGTGGTAAAAAAAACCTGTACCATTTGGTGTTGAAATGCTGAGCTCTACATGAGCCTTCTGGGCCTCTGTAGCAGGCCTCACTGACAACGCCGTCTGGAGCTGAGTGTTAGCTGGTATGACACCTACCCCACTGTTTGTCTCTGACACACCCTGAAACAATAATGCAGTTTGTGCGGGTGTTAGCATATATAATAACAAACAGCACCACTTCAATGAACAATCCTGTGACAATCTACAAAGTTCAGTTTGCCAAATATCAAGCCACAATTTTTCACAACATCTACATATATCTGTATTTTTTAATCATGTGGAAATGCTAAAACAAATAAAAATGACAAAAAATAAATGACATGATAGGTGCATGTACCTTGGCATTCTCTTCATAGTTGCGTAGCTCCAGCAACAGGTTCTGTCTGCGCTGACTGAGCTCTCTAATGAGGTCCTGTTCAGAACTGGTGTCCATGAGATTCCCTTTAAGGTCCTTACTGGCTGGCAGGTAACCACGGACTACAAAGACACACACAATTACAACATTGACAACATCCTAATCCAAGTCTGGATCCTCAGTCTGCATGCTATGTCTGAATTAGGCTAAACTATGGCTGACAAAAGTTATGTTATGTTTGTGAAGTATCTGATCATGAGCTGACATATTCAGAAAGTGCAAATTTTGATCTGCTGGGGGCACTAGATAAGGTTATAAATAAATGTTTTCTCATTTTACATGTACATAGACAACAAACATACCCTCTCCCTCTATGGAGCAGCAGATAAGTTGTTGCTGTCCATCCAACCTGTAGTCTCCCTCCACCACTCCGGCCACAGAAGAGGAGAAGTTATCTTTGAAAATGACCTCGCCTGTGCGGTCACTACGAGCATCAATCTGAAATAAGAGGGGAATATAATCAAAGACAGATGGCCAGTGAGAATTACAACATGAATGACTTGTTGTGTCTCACTGGAATGTGAGAGGTTGCATGCTGACCTTTCCGTTGGACCAGCCAGTGATAAGCTCCACTACCCCATCAGCATTCAGGTCGAAGGCATGGATGCTCATCGCATGATTCTTAGACTGAAAGTGTAAGAAAATGTTTAAATTAGGGTTAGGACTAATCCTCAGTTAAAATACGATGCAGACGTATACTAAAATATTTAAGGCTTGTAACGACATCTGAAAGATGTTAGAAGGGAGGGACACAGACATAGAACAAACAAAACTAAATCTGTCAGAGGGAAAGGCTGATGATGGGGAAATGTTTAATTGTAATTAATAATGTCTATTCTTATTGTTAATGTCTGATAAGTTTGGGCTGATACGATTGCGGTACCTTAATCCTCCAGTAGCGGGCAGTACGATCATAAACTCCCACAGTGCCATTGGCCAGGGCATAGCCAAACCTGCTGCCATGCATATGGCACAGTGATGTAACTGTCTGAATGGAAAAGGACAGAGGGAAAACTTTTATTGTGAAAAATATTACTCTGCTCCAATAATGGACTAAAAGATAAGATAATTTGCAAGATATAACTAGCAACAGTGCAATGACCATGACAGCTATTTCTATTGGTCTGTTTTAAGAACAAAACACAAATTTAAAGCAATAAAAAAAACTGTTGTCAGTAATGATGGATTCTTTCTGAAAACAGTCTTAAAAACAGTAAAACACATTGCATCCTTTTACCTCATTTTCAGTCATCTCAGACAGAAGCTCATCCTCTTTGAATACCCTGATGTCAAAGTCCTCCGATCCAACCAGGAGCTGTAAACACAATATACAATAGCAGACAGCATGAGTTTAGTCAACAAATCAACATTTTAATATGAAGAAATCTTTCATATAACCTATGTTTACAGTTAAGATACAGCTATGAACACCATTAGAGTAGAGAGATATAGAAAACAGGGGAGAGATAAGCAACAGAGCTCCTCAGCTGGAAAGAAACTGCAGATTCCGTGAGCATGTGTCTTCTTCAGTCAGTCTGGACATACCTCATTTTTTCCATCCCCAGTGAAGTCACAGAGCACCAGAGATCTGACATTATCTCCAGTTACCTAAAAACAAGACACTTCATGACTTCACTGTTTGTCTTATATCGCTATTCAATATTATAAACTTCTTGAACGTAAAACAGGCCATAATATAATATAATGTTTAATCGTCTTAGTTCTTACTGTCCAGAAGTGGTCGTTGCCCTCATAGTCAAAGCCTTGTAAAGCGCAGTTCCCTCCAATGATAGCGAGAGGATTCGGGATGTCCCCAAGTTTACCCATCACAATAGCATTTGCCCCATCCGTCACCTACACACACACACACACACACACACACACACACACACAAAGAGGAAATACAAATCAGTGGAATACTGCACATCAATATTTAGACAGCTAGGCTCCAATCAAGGTTTCAAATTTGCAGGATTTGTTCAGCAGAGCTGCGCTGTTTCTGTGAGCAAAGACTTTTCAATCATCCATCAGCTTTTGAAAGTCTTGGCGCCTCTTTTCTTTTCAATCATGACCACAACAGCTGACGGCCAAAGTGTTCCAGGAGGCTGCTTCACTTATAGCTATCAAAAGTTAAAAATTTGGCCAGGAGAATGACTTGGTTGTTTATAGCATGTTAAAAACAATGATTCCCAATCAGTCCTAACTTCCCTCGGGACTGCTTCTCAGACACAATCTTGACCACTAAATTACATAGAGTGCAATGTGGTCCCAGGCTAAACACCAAAGGTACGCATTTAAGGATTAAGCATACATTATAAAAAAAAAGCAATAATCTCTATACTGCAATACACATTTTTCATTAATATTAGTTTGTCTTAGACTCCATCCCAGTAGGCCTTACCACTAATTACAAATGTATTCCTCCTCTATTCTCATCAGCTCCACTCACCTCTCTGTAGAATATATCAGCATTGTCATGGACATCATAGGCAAGCAGGTTGGTCTGGGATCCAACCAACAGAGTGTCTCCAGTGGTGTTTGGTCCTAGTGTCCCTGCCGTCAGACAGGTGACAGCCTGGTTGATGTTGAGTAGAGAGATGTCAGAGTCCTGGGTGCTCTGGCTCAGTCGGTGGGTCACAGGTCTCTGACCACGAGCATGAGGGTTATGAATAAAAACCTTTGAAAGAGAAGAGAGTTAAAAACAAACAGCGTGAGATATAATTATTTTTTTCTAATGTAATAGGGAAAAATTGTTTATAATTGAGTGTTGTAATTGGTGGTTAAGTGAACCCAGTCTCTCTCCTTCCAGCAACCATGCAGTGCTACCTCATTTCTGTTCATTTAGAATTAACCAAAGTTATGATGTAAAAGTGAAAATGTTCATTCACGTCACCTTTCCAGCCTGCGTGGCTGCAGTAAGGCATGGGTGGACTCCATCAAATTTCCCAACAGTCACCATGCGAGGGTTAATCTTGTGGTTCAGCTTCAGCGTGAATATGGGGACCAACATGGTGCCTACTGTTTATCCCTAATCAGAGGTGGAAAGGAAATGTATCATTGCAGGTCCATTCAGATTTCAGATAGTCATTTCAGGACAGCAAAGTATGCTGTCATGCACACAAACCAAGTGACAATGCGTGATTTTGCCACACTAATGTAATTACAGGCTTTACCTCAGACACTCAGTAGAGTCCGGTTGCCTAGCAACAACGACTGGCAAGCTAAAGCTTCTCATCTGGCTAATCTCTCAGTCGTTTGCTGTACAAGAATGCCAATTATTCAACAAAAAAACCCGACAACACTCGGCTCTACAGCACATCACAAGCACTGTTTTAATAACAAGTACAATATTCACACTCCGAATAAATATATGATCTATATTTGCCTACATTGCCTTGCGAGCCAGGCGTAAGTGGCTAACGTTAACGTCGCTGGCTTCAATGCTGCAGGAAACAACTTCAAAACACTGACGATACTAAAAACGAACGAGGCAGCTTTTTTCGAAAACAGTAGCAGGTCGAGCAAAAAAAATCTCACCTCGCCCCCTCCTCGGCAGCAAATGTTGGATTTGTGGGGAAAACAAGCTAGCCAGCTAATGAGCTAGCTGGATAGCACGACAACGAAGCGACAGTTGGCACTCCAGCCCTTGCCAACGACCACTTCCTGTCTACAGATTTCAAAATAAAAGGTACTGGTTCCCTCCTTCCCCCCCTTTCTGCGCAGATATGCTGGGTGACGGGAAACGTTGGAATATGTCCGAAGCACTGATTAACAACGAAGGACATATAAAGAAGGAGGAAGTCGATAAGGCCAACTCCAAGACATACCAGAAGGTGAAGACCATTATACTTTGTGGTAAGAAAATGAGCTGACACACTGTTACAATACAGTTTATTGAGGTATCATTTGCCTCCTGTACTAACATAGTCACCTTAATTGTTTTACTAAGGCGTCAGACATGTTTAATTGGCACGTGTTTTTCTAACAAGTCAGCTTAATGTGACAGAAACAGGCAGTTTTCATAAACCTGTAACCTGTAACAACCTGCAGTTAGGGTTCAAGAACTCGTGACTCTTGTCACTCTGCAAATGTAAAACTGTAGTCCTCGATTATCAGGTTATAGCTGAAAGGAAGGAGATTAGAACATGGAGGCAACAGGAAGCTGTGGAGGGCAGAGTAAGTCGGGAAGAGGCAGGAAAGGAAAAGGAGATAGACAGTCAGGAGAGGGGGGTGAGGAGGAGAGAGACAGGTGATGAAAGTGAGGAAGAGGTCGATCAAACTGTAAGTAGGAGTGCAGATGAGGAGAAGGGAAGATTTGTCCCTTCTGCATGATCGTGACACAGTTCATTTACACAATACATATTAGTGAAGTATCCTTTGACTCCTGTAGTTCCAGAGTTACCTATAATTAAGAAGTCAGTGCATCTGAAGTGGTTTGCACGGGTAAATTGATTCACATTCCTGTGCCTGAAGTAAGCTGTTTGCTTCTCTGACGTCATAACCATGTTTTCTACAACCACCTGCACTACAGGGTCAAATGTGGACTGTCGACTGCCTACACGGAGAGGTAGAGGTTTACAACTTTACTCCCGGCTAACCTTTCATATGCTGTTACTCCTGTAATGAAGGAGATTCAAACATAAAGGCAATAGGCTAAGAGGAGAAAACTGCTAAACAAAGAATGGAGGTGAAAGAAAGACAGAAGAGGTAGAAGAAAAAGAGCAAATTAAATGGATAGACAGGATGTAGCTTTAGATCTAATATTTTTTTGGTAGGACACTTGAACATAGAAGTGAGTATCTGTTAGGTGAGTATGTCACACAAATTGAAGGATGGTAAACATGCAAGATGTCATTGTCTAGTCCAGATTAAACCTGACAGAACTTTTCTTATTACAGTAACGTTTATTAATACAGGCTGGCCCAATGGGAGCAGTAAGGTGGTCAACAAATGTGCTCCTCCCTCAGAAAACACAAGGAAATATGTTCATCAATTTGACAACACCCTCGCAGCATTTTTGGAACTGCCCTGCAAATATACACAACACAACCAAATACACAAATGTGCAACAATGGCCTCAAACACATCCATCAGAGAAAATGTGAAAATACAGAAACAATGCAAAATCAAAAACACACAAACCCCCGAAAACACATCCAACAACCGAAGCGCCTCAGGGGGACCGTTCACCAACTTTAAGAATCAGGACATTTACAGTAATTACTGTATAGTTGTTGTGTTGTCATATTAATATTTAATATTTCGCAACCTTGACAAGTTGATTGACAGTGTGTCTACTGTGTCAGCGCTAGTAATAATCTGCGGTACCGGCCCATCTGTCCCCTCGGCTACAGATGGCCCACTGGCAGAACTCAAAAAGACGTTGCACTTGGAGAGAACGGAAAATCTAAATGAAATCAACAGCAGGAGAGCTGATGTCCTGTGAACAGCCAAATGCTGACGGAACTAACAACAGAGCTGACATACTCAAGGACCGTGTTTTTCTGTTGAAAGGAGCCTAGAGCGCTAAACAGCAACATGTGTTCCGTTAACAGAATAAAGTCCTTTTTCTTGCAGTCAGAGGAGAGCTCTCCCCCTCGAGGCCTGCAGCACTCTGTTGTGGCAACTGGATATGCACCGTTTTTCTGTTTCACGTGTTTTCTGGGTTTGTGTGTCAAAAGTCAAAAGACTTTGCATTGTTTCTCTATTGTCACATGCTCCTTGTTGGGACTGTTGTATGTGTGTTGTGTTTATTTGTTTGCAGTGTAAATGCTGCTAATGTGTTCTTCTTATTTGCTTGTGTATTTTTCTACGGGTTTTATTCATACACTAAAGCAATAAACATTTTTTAGATTAAAGCATTACACACACACACACACACACACACACACAGAAACAGCAGACCAAGTACACCCCCTCATGGTAGCTTCCCCAGCAGGACAATATGCCCCTATATGCCCTGCAACACCACAAAAACTGCTAACAAATGGCCCGAGGAATGTGTCAAAGACGTCAATGTGTCGACCTGACCTCGCTGATCGTTACCTTGAGCTTTTTGCCAGGTGCCAGGAGTCATTCCTGAGCAGTTTTTGTGGTGTGTGTATGTGCGTCGTCCTGCTGGGGAATCTTCTGTCATTGGGGAGAGTTATGTCATGAGGGGGGTGCACTTGGTCTGCAAGGGGTGGGCAATGGTGTCAAGTGGCATCCGCATGAATCCCCCGGACCAAAAGTTTCCCAGCAGATGATTGTATTTTAACAAAGTGATCAGTGTTAATCACGTCACCTGTCAGTGGTTTTAATGTTGTGGCTAAACCATAGCACAAACTGTCAATGAAAATACATACACGTCAAGCCATTTTAAAGGGTCTTAAACTGATGTAATTCTTTATAACTGGATCTAAAAACAAACTGTCAAAACTAGGAGGGTGAGGGATTCAAATGAATTAGATAAAATTTCAATAAAATTGAATACAATATATCGAACTAAGTCTGCAAGTCTGATAGCGTCTGATTTTGTCTGATACCGTCAAAACTGAAATCACCAAATTGAATCAAACCGCGTAAAATCAAATCAAGTCTAATATGCGCTAATCTGTTGCAACAGGATCTAAATGAATCCACATAAAAATGCAGTTTACTCTAATGTAAATAATTATTAAGGAGTAGCTCGAGATAGTTGTTTTAAATATGATACAGCATTCAGAAAATACTTAATATTTCATGATTTGTTTCTTGTAGAAAGCTATTGGGACATCTCAGGGAGGTGAAGCCAAGATTGGGTTAAATCGCAGGCCACATACAGGCAGGTAAGTACAGTACATAATCTCCAGTCGCTTCCGTTTAATTATCCTTTCTCCACTCCTTTTTAGTTTTTGTCCTCACCTTCGTATCAGTGTTAGCATTATACTGTATATAGATGTTTAGCCGCATAGGCTGCAAACTTCTGTATCTGCATTCGATTCAGAAATGAAGGGTCAAAAGGGAGGGCTCGTCCGGGATTTGAACCCGGGACCTCTCGCACCCAAAGCGAGAATCATACCCCTAGACCAACGAGCCAGATGTTAAAGGCTGGCCAGCTGTTTGTTTTCGTGTCAAAGCCTGTGAGTAAATGCTTTAAACCGGTGATGTGGCATCTAGGCTGTACTGCATGTAGTCAGACAGCTCCCCCTGCCCTAAACATGATTCACTGTAATGTAGCTATAGTGGCAACGTCAGTCAATAACCCTGGCACATGGATCATTTGCTAGTAACTAACTGGACATTTCGCTGAATGAACTTTTAGGTTAGGCATGATGACAGTGCTTTGCAGGGGACAGTGTTTGGTTTGTGTCCTTTTTCACCCGTGTATCTTTCAGCTGCTCATCACCCGTCTGTGCTTTGGCAACAAGTGAAATGACATGTGATTACTGAATGTAGCGGAAACACTGTCTGATTTCTTGGGCTGCATAACTCATTGAAGTATTATTGAAACCACAGTCTTTTTTGCAGTTTGTCAGTGTAAAACATTTGATATTGAGTGTAGGCACATTGCTTCTGGAGGTCCTGCTTGTGCACATTCAGTGTCAGGTAACATCGGGTGCATCAACAACAGAAAACATTTTACTTGTGAGGGGAGCTGTACTTGTCCTACAGTGTCTGTCTTTTGTCTAAAGTCATGTAAAACTCATTTTGTTCCAGAAACAAACTCTGTGGTTGCTCATTCAGGTTCTGTGACCCCCAGAGGTCAAAAGCAGGGCTCGTCCGGGATTTGAACCCGGGACCTCTCGCACCCTAAGCGAGAATCATACCCCTAGACCAACGAGCCATGTTCAGAAGGGTCCCCAGCTGTAATTCTATGTTATAAAACCGTTTGGTTGTGCTTCAAAAACTGGTGATGTGGCAACTTGGGGCCCTCCAACTGGTCCAACAGCACCCTCTGGTGGTCACATTTATATATTGTTCTGTCACTAACGTTAACGCTGAACCCCAAAAGAACTGACACTGATGGCTACATGTACACAGTAGACTGATGAAAACAATGTCAGTTTTAACTGGATTTAGAAAAATCAGACCAATTCATTTAAAATGTGTTAATTCAGATACTCAAATGAAGATTCCAATGCCTCAATGCTAAAAAATGTATCCTGTTGCTTATTATAATTCAAACCCTTCCCATATATTTGTATCTCCATAGGTCTGTGTTCTTCTCCCTCGCAGGGATTTCTAGTTGATCTTCTCTGTGTGGTCTGTCTCTGCCAGGTCTCCAAAGAGGTGAGGAGGTCGTGTATCACAGGTTCCAGTTACTTTCTGGTTCCACATTCTTCACATATATTTTGTAATCTACATGTACTCTACAATGACAGGGTACCCCCTCGTGACTCTTCCTGATTTTCTTCCATTTCTTTCACTAGTCTCAGATTTTTTTTCCTCAGCTAAATTCAGGGTCTAAGCACACATAGTAAATGCTGTACAGATTTAAAGCTCCCTCTGGCAAATTTTGGTTACTGTTTTTGTGCAATATAAATAAAATTGACTTGACTAGAACCAGATTGGCTACTGTGATCAGTGGGCTTCACTGGTAGCGCCAGGGGCGTCGCACCCGTGGGGGATGTGGGTGTTTTAACACCCACACTTTTCCCGGTGAGAGGGTTCAACACCCACACTTTTTCTGCATTCTCTCCGCAGTTTTGCACAAACACGTTAACACAGTCGCTCATTTCCCCGGCCGCTCTGTGTCTAGTCTCAGGCTGTGAACATTTCTGTGTGTAACCGCACCAAATCCATACAGTTTAGAGTTGTACATCGCACACATATGACACCTGTTGGCAAGAACAAAACAGACGCTAATATTTCCCCGCTTTGCTGGAAATATAATTTTGAGAGTGGTAATTATGTTCACTGCCTCTGGTCATGTATGAAGTTACAAAGGTATTGATCTGGTATTGTGAATGAACTGTCTGCTATCTTTGGTGTTTCAATACAGATGGACCCTATGTGCCTTATACTTGATCTCCCATATGGTCAGATCACTGACAGTAAACACAGGAGACTTTTCAATATACTGACTTTTGCTGCCAGAAAGAACATTCTGCTCTTCTGGATCAAGAATGCTGCTCCGACAAAAAAAAAAACCATGGCACAACATTGTTATAGACTGCATTCCTAGTGAATACATCACATGCATGTTCCACTCCAAAACAGGTGCTTTCTATAAGGTCTGGGACTCTTACTTGCAGCACATCGGGCCCATGCTGTTATCTTCCTTGCTACTTGGATTTACCGGATCAGCTTAGCCTGTCTTTGTGACTTTGTCTTAAGTGCTCACTATCTAACAAACACCTTGTAGCCTTGCTATGTGTGTATGCTCTGTACTGATTACCGTCTGGATACTGCCTTGTCTTACTGCAGGAGATTGAAAGGGAGGAGGCTGGATGGAAAATATGCCCACTGTTATTAGGGCCCAAGCAGGTCTTGACCTGCGAGGTCCCTATTGTTTTTGTAGTGGCGACTTTTTTGTCCCAAATGATCACATTTTCACTTCCTGAACAAACCCCAAAACTCACCAAACTTGGAATATATGTCACACCTGCCGAAAAATGTAATAATCTATTGTTATTGTGAATTTCAACCACTAGGTGACGCTATAATCGGGGCCTTACAACTCCCATATACTTTATCGCACATTCAAAAAACGTATATCCACACGTTCATTGAATTGTGTTGAGTCTCCTGAATTAGGCCACGCCCATTTCCGCCTACCGTTTTTTTCCCCCCGCAAATTGGTGAAATGACGCAAATCTACTTTTTCGAACTCCTCCCAAGCAATTTCACCCATTTGCACGAAACTTTGCACACAGCATCTGTGGACCCTTCTGACAAAAATGTAATCAAAAGATTTTTGATGTTCCAAACAATACTCAAGTTATTAAATAACAACTTCCTGTACATTTTGCTCAGAACACAAAGTGTTGCATATCTCCACATTGGTGTGTCCGAATGACATGAAACTCAGGGTACTACTTCCCCATGAGCCCATATGGCTCTGTGCAAAATTTAGCTCGATTGCCCCTAGGTGGCACTCTTTTTATTTCTCCACATCGGTGGGTCGGATTAACATGAAACTTGGTACAATTACTGCCAATGCCCTCCTGACGATAGCTGATGAAAGGGTTTACCATCATAGCACCCCCTGGAATATTAAAAATCCAAGCCCCGCCTCCTACATGAATTGACATGAATGACATCTGGTATGCATATGTCTCATAACCACATGCACAAAAAACATCCGCGGTACCAAACTGTCACTCCAACAGGAAGTCAGCCATTTTGATTCAAAGTCCCCATTTCACCCCCATTTTGATCCATTTTCATGTCTCGTACTTTAACAACTCTTACAGATTCAGCACCACAGCCTTCCAATTCACTCATTATCATCCTCAAACCTTGAACATGAAAAGGTCTCAAAAGCTTTCGCCTACGTCAGCGATGTCGCCCTAAATACCTCCATGCATCAATACTGTGTCATATCCATAGCGCCACCTACTGGACACAGGAATTTGGACAAACATCTTATTTCCATGACATTTATAGGATTTCCTCCGTATAATACACTGCAAGATGACATGCAACTAAAAACTGAGCACACCCTCCGACAGCGTCGCCGCCAATCAATAATCAAAAAACAACTGTAAGACAGCAGACCGACACTCTTCAGCATGAGCTTGAAAAGGAAGTCATGTCTCACGCAGACAAGGTGTTGGTAGGCTCGCACGTGATCAACAACTTGAGGGCTGAGCTGGACACCCTTTGTCAAAAGATGGCAAAGGAGATCAATGTCCAGCAGCAAGAGAACACAGGTGATGTGAGGAGAAGTGCGAGGATGAGCCAGTAGAGCAGCAATAATCGCTCCCTGAAGTCCACCGATAACGCACTGGCCCCTGAACTGCCAGAGGAAGATCAAGTCCCTGAGGAGACTCTCCCAAAAGCGTCGACAGCAACCCCTTCGATCCGGGTCGTGGGTTTCCCCTGGGTGTTCCGGTTCCCACAAAAAAACCAACACAAATTGAAAATAAGTTTGAAAATAAATTTGGAAATGAATTTGGAAAAAAATTTGGAAATGAATTTGGAAATGAATTTGGAAATGAATTTGGAATTGAATTTGGAAATAAATTTGGGTATACATTTGGAAATAAAATTGAAAATGGAATTGAAAATCAATTGTCTGCATGAATTATTGTATTTTGTAGGATGTTGTATTTTTACAGTCACATGTTTAAAGAGGTGGCAGTTTATTTTACGCACATGGTCAACAGGTGTGTGGAATATCCTGACCAACAGAAACATTATTACATTCACGAATGAAAACACATTGGCGACAAGTTCTGAGAGCGATGCTAGCGGCTCTGTGAAGCTGTAGTTAACAGCTGACCGCCACAAATAATTGAATGTGTGGGAAACACTGGTTAATGCAAAAACCACAACAATCAGTACACAAGCTCAACAACATCAAGAAGGCCCGACACTCCTCGCCAGGTAACAGAGTCGGCTCAGTGGAATCAAGGAGTTAGCGAGGTTGTGGGTCAGCTAGAGTTTTTCAGTGTAGTACTAACATAGCAGACTGAAAGATAAGCTATGGGCATCAGAGCGTCTCTCTGCGGTTGCAGAAGATGGTGTTACATCAAAATGAGTCGGATCAGCAGCAGCAGCCCGTTCCTAGACCTGGTCTTACATGAAGAAATTGTAGAAGAAGATGTTTTGGGTTTTTATGTGTTTCAGAATTAATCTCAGCTTTAACATATAGACCCTAGGCAACATTCAAATGATAAGCTGTAGTTTAGAAATTAGCATAGTGGCTGCTCTGTGTCTGCGCTCCCTCTCCTGTTGCTGCTTAAAACACGCCACCGGCTTTGAGTACTAATAATAACAATCATGACAAAAAATGATCAAAGTCTGTAGATCAAGATAAGAAGATGCAACTGACAGCCTGCTTTCTTTTCTGTTAGCAGTGAAGACATAAACTCCATGACAGAGTAAACTGCTGAGACACTTTATTTCCGCCTTTCCCTTCAGTACAAAATCATTGCAAGAAATCTCCCATTGTATTATTGATGCAAACTCCCTGTCACGGGCCACAGGGGGGTCTGGACTCAGAGTTACAGGGGCAGTGGCCCCTGTTGGCCCTCTCAGAACCACCCCTGATCCCAACATAATGCAAGTTTCACACTCAACCCCATTAATTGGTATGCGTAACTGCGGACAATAATCAGGGCTCGTCCGGGATTTGAACCCGGGACCTCTCGCACCCTAAGCGAGAATCATACCCCTAGACCAACGAGCCGACATGTCGAAGAGCACCCTCTGGTGGACTAGGACGCTCAGTTTTCGTCCTGTGTGATATCTACACCAGCTGATGTATGAAACGGAACAGCTTGTAAACGACATTTTGCACGTGATAGTCAAATTGATTATACTGTAGCTGGTCATATACAACAGGAACCAGCTACAAGCCCCTCAAAAAGCTGTTTTGGCGGTGCTGTAAAACTCCTCGGTGTGGATGCCATATGATGTGAAGTCATCCGCTGCCTACGAGTCGCCGTGTGGGACAAACGTAACCCCGCGCTTCATTCACAGCCCGCATGCTACAGTTAGCTCTGGGCTAGTTAGCCGGTATCAGCGCCTGTCAGGACCTGGGTTAGAATCACACTCAGAAGATGGCAACAGAAGCGAAACGAGTCAAGGTGATAATTTAACCAGTATGAACCGAAAACAGGGTAGTTAGTGCTCGAGCTGCTCGTGTAAACGACGCGCGCGCGTGTGTGTATGTGTTTAAACACAAGCTACACTGTGAGGTTACAGTCTGCTGCATGTGACAGTGTGTGCTGTGGTAAACTGAAGGCACTTTACTTTAGCTCGTCAGTCAACATTATGACGCACTTACTCTGTATTCCGGCTGTTCGTTGTTATGCCTCGATATTAGCTAGGCGTTCACGTTTATTTACTCACTGCTTGTCTTAGAAATAATCAACATTGTTTTGCATTTCGTGTGAAAAGCCCACAGCTCATATTGTAACTATAGTTCATGGTCGTTGTTGTCACTGGGGGTCCGGGTTTTCCTTTCTTGTGTGCACCTTTTCTTTCAGTACGACCTGAATAGTTATGTTTTTTTGATTGGTTAATGCCGATGTGGTTACACTGTAGATTATGGGATGCTGCATGTATTTCAGCCGTGACTTACAGCAGCCCTGCTGTAAGTATAGTCACATTTTCACAGTAAAACCAAGTTTTGAAAACAGTCCTCCTCCATGTGCTGACAGGTAGCTGATGATTCAGAGCTCAGCCCTCTGCAGAACTTTCTACAGTGGTGCGACAGAGTCCACTTAGTGCTCAGCAGTAAGGTACGTTTGTTTATTTCTTCAGGATTTAGCACGACTTTTAAAAGTATGTGAAATTCTTTTTTTTTTGACTGAACTGATCCCACTCTCCCCCCCCTCTCTCTCCC
Organism: Sparus aurata; assembly: GCF_900880675.1. NCBI lineage: Eukaryota > Metazoa > Chordata > Actinopteri > Spariformes > Sparidae > Sparus > Sparus aurata. The sequence continues at coordinate 27,329,008 of NC_044194.1, read as the reverse complement.
CCTCTCTGCCTCTAGGTGTATGTGAGTAAGGAGGGAACAGTGGCAGAGTATGGGATGCTGGCGAAGGACAACATAGAGGAGGGGGAGGTTTTATTCACCATCCCCAGATCAGCTCTTCTCCACCAGGGGACCACCAAGCTCTCTGCCCTGCTGGAGAAAGGTGACCGTTAGAATTACGAACATGTTTTCCCCGCCTGTGTCGCCCTCTCCCTTTGTAACCTCTCGGGTTCCTCCTTTCATCCGTCACAGAGGGGTCATCTCTGGAGAGCTCGTCTGGCTGGGTTCCCCTGCTGCTGACTCTTCTGTATGAGTATACATCCTCACAGTCCCACTGGAAACCCTACCTCTCTCTGTGGACCAGCTTTAAGGCACTGGACCACCCAATGTTCTGGTGAGAAACAGTTTCAGCGTCCAGATCTCATCCCAGAGACCACTGGTACTGTAGCAGCTTTTTTCCCTTGTTCATCTGTTCAGGCCGAAAGAGGAGAGAGACAGACTGTTGAAGGGGACGGGGATCCCGGAGGCTGTGGACAGAGACTTGCTTAACATCCAGAAGGAATACACCAGCGTGGTCCTTCCCTTCATCACCAAGCATTCTGACCTCTGGAACCCCGACACACACACACTGGAGCTGTACATACAGCTGGTGGCCTTTGTCATGGCCTACAGGTAAGAGAGCATGTGACAGAAAACGCTCACGTACATAAAGTATCAGGATCTTCACTTCCTTGTTGTCCTCTTGAATCGGCCTGTGGGATCTCTGTCGTCCTTTCAACTTTCCCTCCCTGTTCCTCCTCCTTCTCTGTAGTTTCCAGGAGCCACAGGAAGATGAGGACGATGAAGAGGAGGAAGAGGATGAGGACAAGGCCCCCAGCCCACCGATGATGGTTCCCATGGCGGACATGCTTAACCACGTGTCCAATAATAATGCCAACCTGGAGTTTACACCCGTGAGCAAACACTTCTCTTGTTTCGAATGTCTAGATTTAACTTTTTTTTTTATTGTTTTAACTCCTCTTTCATTCCATCCACGCTCCATCTTTCTCCAGGACAGTTTGAAGATGGTCTGCGTGCGCCCCATTCATAAAGGCGAGGAGGTGTTTAACACCTACGGGCAGATGGCCAACTGGCAGCTGCTGCATATGTACGGCTTCACCGAGCCGTATCAGAGCAACAGCAACGACACAGCCGACATCCCCATCGACAACTTCTACGAAGTCGCCACACAAGGTGATTTTTGACACATCAAAGTACCTTAAGAGAAAAGTGTAGCTCACCAGACACACCAAACTGGCATCAGGAAGGCAGTGTGTTACATCCTATCACTGGTGTCACTGCCAAACAGTTGCACTTGAACACACCGCAAAGACTACAGCTGATGGCCAACTAGCAGCTGGCAACAAGGGCTGAGTTGTGCTGATAAATAAAAAGGGCTACAGTCACTCAACACAGCCCAGGCACTGGCAAACTGTTGCGTCAGGGCCCCTAAAGAAAGGAACGAGGAGAATATGTGATTAAAAAAGAGAAAGGTTAATCAATCATTTTGCCCTTCAGTTAAAGCATTTTCTTAGGAATTCCTCCTTAATTCAGTGGAAGATAACATTCAGGCAGTGCTTTGGATGTGGACTCCTTCCTCATCCTTCCATCTTCTTCTCGTTCCAGGTGTCCAGTCTGATTTGGAGCGGCAGTTGGTGGAGGAGAAGTGGGAGATGCTGTGTGAGATCATGCAGGACAAAGCAGCCTTTGTTTTCGGCAAACAGGGCTGCCTTACAGACACAGAGCTACACACTGCGCTCAAGGTGAGGAAGTACTTTCAACAGTTCTGTTGGCTTGTACACTGCGCAAAAACTGTCTATATGCACAAAAGAGACCATTTTGCTATAGTGAATATGTGACGAGCGGCTCTTACAATTCCTGCTCCGTCTCTTCAGGTGCTGTGCATGTCAAAGGAGGAGTTCTCAGACTTCAAAGATAACGAAGGATGGGAGGAAGATGAAGAGGACGACGAGATGATTTCCCTTGCTTTCTCTAACGAGGGACTCCCCGAATTAAAGGCTTCTTGGAAGAAGCTAATTCACGAAGCAGCTCGCCTGACTGTGAGTTCCTACGGAGACAAGGAGAGGAAGGTGGAGGGAGAGGGTGTGGACAGCGACCGAGCGCTGATAGAAGACAAGGCAGCACTTGCAGGACTGAGCAGCAGGAACCAGAATGCACTGCAGGTACGCTTTGGACAGAAGTGCATCCTGTACAGACTGATGGAGCTCACCAAGTCATGAGTGCAGCTGCAGGGGTTTGTTTTTTAAATGTCAATAAATGTTTTTCTCGAAAGACAGATCTCTGATTTTCAATACATGTTTCAAGAGGTGAGAATTTCCTGGTTAAAATTTCCAACTTCGGACTTCCAAGCAACGTGTACACACAAATGTGCACAACACCAAAAGTTGACAAAAACTGGGCAACCACAAGAGAATGATGTTTTTCTCTGGCAAGTGTGCACACAGTTGCAGCCTCCTTGAATATATTAACGATTAGAGCAGGGACACAACACAAGGTAACGGATAATACATGTTTCTGTATGCCACTAAAGTAAACATGTCTACATATATACACACTTCCCCAGCCTAAGAAGAAATACTGTAGCCTCCCCGTGGGTGTCTTTCCTCATGAGGTCAGAGTTCAACACTAGTTGGGAACGCAGCATTAGATGTTCAATGCTTATTGACATCAACAGCCTCCATCGTCGTATCCCCTGGCGTGTGAAACAAGTATCTTAATGTAGCTGGGGAGGAGAATCTTCAGCCTCTCAACAGTTTTTCCAAAAATGCACGCATGAACATGTGGTGGAAATTCAGCAAACCGTTGAAAACGTTCTAATTTTGCATATGTTGAAGTCAAATTTGAGTTTTTTCTTGTAAACTTTAACCAGTGCAGATACTGGGTGTCACATGTGATAACCTTGGGCTGGGCAATATATTGATACATTATTACAGTGATGAGACTATGCATCGTCTTAGATTTTGAATATCATGACAAATGTCTTTTCAAGGCTTCATTACCACTTGTTGCCTCAAGTGATCAATTTCAAAACCAGACTTTTCGAATTGATCTAGTTCTTGCCTTTACTTTGTCATATCGTCCACATTTCCGGCCGTTATCAAAAATCTCATGAAAATATTGTTAAAGTACCAATAGTCATCCCTACAATATCGACATAGGCACCTGGTCAAAAATATTGATATTTAATATTATTTGAAGGCCACATCACCCAGCCCTAGGACAACCCCACATGACTTCACAACTAAAAATGATAAAAAGCTAACAAAGAGACCTGTAACATTGTGTGTCCTGTAATCTCGGGGAGTCAGGACAGACTACCAGTCTTCTGAATGTACATAAATTAAATACACTTCACATTTTCTGACAGACACATTACAGTGGTCAGAAATAAGAATATGACGAGTATTGCGATGATTAAAAACATGATGCAAAATCTTAGAACTTCATTCAGACATTCATTAGATTAAAAGTAACAACTGTACCTGGAGTCAGTGTTTATAAAAATAGGTGCCTCCTTTTGAACCACTCAGTATATTACCATCATCCTACTCACGTGTAGTCCTGAATGAACACAGATGCATTGCAGTTTGAATGCTTTATTTCCTGTATGTATGCATACTGCAGTTAAGTAGCAAGAACTAAAGGCAAACTAGAAAGGACTACAAAATACAACACATGGACCAATACATTTACAAAACATTCAAAATGTTACAAAATGGGCTGTATTGGTCCTTCTATTGTTGTTCTTCAATTTGGATCTTTGTACAAATTGTCACCATCACTTTGCACAATTTACAAGTGCCTGGGAGAGACTTTCAGAGCCAGCTTCGAATGGAGAAACCATCAGCAAACTGTCTCCACCAACACGCCGACGCACCAGGAGCAGACCCCCAACCCCACCTGGGAGATTTCACTCCATCTTCCTGTCCCACTCAGGGATAAAAAGGAATCAAATGAAAGTATCAGGCAGCTTTTTTTCTTCAATCATCTACCATTCAGCCTCTGAACGCAAAAAAAAGGTCAGAAAAAAGGATTTGTGTGGGAGGGAAGCAAACCAAGAACTTTGGTAGTGAGTGAAAATATGTTTACATGTCTTTACATGTCAGGATACATTTTATTTGACATGTGCATTTGCTCTCCACTTATCTAAGCTCCCGTGCTCCCTTTATTCCAATATTTACATCAAAGCATCAAAAAAGTATATTAAACAGCATGTCTCAATCAAATCCCTCCATCTCAATTCTGCCCCAAAGGGATAAACAAAAATCTAACTCCTTAGATCCGTGAGCAGTAGTCCTTTCATCCACACTTCAACTGACTGTGGGTTGCCAGTTTATCCAGTGCCAACAGTAAAGAGGGAGGTGTGCGAGGGGGGAGTGGGTCAAGGCCGCGGCATCTCTCCCGAGGGCTATGAGCTGGCTGGTACACAGGCTAGCTGGCACCGGTGCCCTCCATGACCTGCTGGGCCTGCTTCTGTCCCATGCAGCACTGGGCTACTGACTGGAACAGCCTGTGAGAAAGGGGACCGAGAGACATTAACATCTGTTAAAGAACAGCAGAACTGGTAATGATGACGAACAAGCTGACAATTCAAAAGACAAAACCTACTTTTCAATCTCAGGGGCACAGTGCACAAAGTCGTGGCTCCAGAACTTGAAGGCAGGATTCTTGATCAGCTCGATGAAGGTGATGAGGAGACCCCATGGGTGAGGCCTGTTCACTATCAGCCTCTCCAACAGAACCCTGCAAGAGGAGGACCAAGCTTTGACTAACAGCACTTGTACTTAACTTTAACATGGCGATTTAATGCATTTCTTGCGCTGAAATAATAAAATAACTCCTATCAGACTGTCTCACCTGGTGATCTGCTCCTGGATGGCCTCAGTGTTGGCCTCAGCGAACAGATAGAGCATGGTGCAGCTGAAGTAATGAGTGTGGCTGTTGGGGTAGCGCAGCTGATTGGCGATCGCATTCAAGAACAGATAACGCCCTGAAAACACATGACAGCACAAGGTGTTAATAACATGGGTTACATGACGTGAGCTGATGTTTTTAGAACCAAAGCCACTGTAAAAGCGCTAAGTTTTTCAGCACCTATCTACTACTTGACAGAAAACTGATGTGGTTTCTTTGCTGCCATCTTACCCTCAGTGTCCAGGTCTACGGCCAGGTTCTGGAAGATGTCCATGTGCGCAGAGTGAGTGATGGTGCTCATGGAGGGGGTGCTGCCCTTGTTGTGGATGTGAGCGATTGCCTGTGTGCCTACGTACAACACTAGAGCATTGATCAGCTGGATGTTGTAGCGGTTTCCTGGCTCATTAGACACCTGGGAGACAAAAGAAGATAACATTGTCATTTGTTGAATTATAATAATGGTACGACTTATTTAAAAAAAAGACAGACGATTGTCCTACCTGCAGGTTGCTGCGCAGCTCAGACAAGAAAGTGACTGGTGAACGAGTCTTCAGATACGAGTCCAGATCCTTCTTGAACTGGGAAGGCATGACGCCTGTGAAGTTGGTGAGGATACGGGGAGCGATGTTGATCTCACTCAGCATGTCCACCTACAGCCGGGGTGTGAATAAAACACAGATTCATGAGATCATTCGTCTTTTAAACAAAAAATTCTCACAAGGCTGATGAAATGCTGCTTTTGTAAACTGGGTCAAACCAAAATGGCAAGAGCCGTGTGTGTATGCGTTTACCTTCAGGTTGGGTGTGAACGGGTCAGGGAGCCTCATGTTGCGTGGAAAGGCACTGAGGATGAGGTTGCGGAGCTGGATGCAGTTGGGTGGGATCACATCACAGAAGCCGTAATGGTAGTCACACAAGAACTCGGGGAAGTCATGCAGCAGGACCAGGAGCACTCGCAGTGTGCCCTGAAACAGCCATTAATGCTAACAGTTAGTTGAAGGTTGTGTAATCCAACATTTCACAAGAAACACTGACTGTGAATGATGAAATTCATTATGCAAACAAAATAAATAAATTCCATAGCTATACAAACAGCACCACAAGGTTGAAATACTCGTTGCCAAGACAATTACAACCAAACTGAATACCACATTTCATGAGAGAGTTGTAAGCCCTAGTTTCAATGTGTTCAATCACACAAAAGTGACAGAAACATGGGTTTCACTTGTCTTATTAAGGAAAAATGACAGCATACCTTGTAGAGAATTTGCATAGGTTTGTTGAGCTCTACATTCCTCAGGAACGGGGCCAGGTACTTGAAGAGATCAATCAGCAGCTGCGCGTACATGGGCCAACCCTTCAAGACAAAGTCAGTCTATTAAACCAAAATTCAATAACTGCAAACATGCATAAAGCAGCAACATGTGTGCCTGAATGTGTGAACGAAAAAGTATTTTCTTATCCTTGCATACCTTCTGCTGCGGTGTGTGCGCTAACATCCTGGCGATGAAGATGCGATGGGAGATGAGTTCCAGCCAAGCATACACAAAGCCGGGTGCTTTGGTGGGTCTCAGGATGTGGAAGGTATTGCTGCAAATAAAGGAAAATAAGTCAGAACCCAGGTGCACTGGAAATACTGTCATTTCAGGTTAATTTTACGCACTGAACTCAGTTAATTGATTCAGGTCAATGCCTTACCAGAAGGCAGTGAGCGTCTGGAAGTTGATGGTCTCCAAGACATGTTCGGGGGCATTGAGCTCCAACAGCAGCATGATGAAAATGCGGTGGTACGGCAGTTGTTGGAATTCCGTCTGACGGACGTCGTGGTCCTGGATCAATACCCCAACTACAATACCCAGCACCTACAAGAACAATGTAGAGCACAATCAGAATCACGTAAACCAGTTGGTCAAAGGCAGTCACCAGCATCTGCAGAGGAGATGAGCATTTATGCTCTCTGCAGCTGTTGAGATTCAATCATCAAATGAAAATCATGATCAGGCTTTATGGTCAACAATGGTAGATTCTGAGATGCCTGGACAAATATGTAAATGAAAATGTTTTTTTTGAAAAGTCTTCATCACACATCTGGGAGGTGTTATGTTGTTGTTGTCATGCCAATGTACCTTGTTGAGGAGGTTGATCTTTGTCACTGTGTTGGTGGCCTCTCCAGAGTGTTTGACCAGCAGCGCTATGAGCCTCACAAAGGCATCCAGGTTGTGGTAACACTTGGCTCTGATAATGGCTGCACTGGCTGCTGGGTTGTGCTGCTGCTCAGCCTGAGCCCGATAGCTTATCTCCACACACATTTCAGTGCACAGTCGGAAGAACCTTGTGATCAGGTCATCGGTCTTCAGGATGCCCTGCTGGTGCATCTGCAGTAAAAAGGAAAGGCAGACTCGAAATAAACATAACAATGAACGCTCGTTATGGTTTGTGATTACCTTAACTGATAAATGAGTGTTTACCTGGCCAACAAAGGCAGAGAAAGCCTTGGTGCTATCCCTGCCAGCAGCTGCTGAGTGATACAGGTTGACCCATTCCCTCAGGAGGTACTCTGCCTTCTCCCTAAGGCCTGGAGGATCATCATATTCTGATGCCTGTGAAATCCCAGAGTGCATCATGAAGTTGGGTCCGCCGTGGGCCCGGTCAATCATGGCCTCATAGTTGGAGCGAACAACATCCATCAGCTGGGGAAGACTGGGAAAGGGAGATGAGAGAGAAGTTAACTTTAACTTGCACACAAATTAATGACTTTCATCAACCCAACAGTAAGAACCCTGTGGACAAAACCCAGTTCAACACAGGAAACCCAGTAAAAAAACTGAATCAACATTTCAATTAATTTGTAAAAGCATTACAATCTGGCAAAGTTAATAGAAATAAATCAACTTATAATAAACAAAAAGAAATGTTTTGAATGTAGTTATTTACCCCTCAGGTGCGTTAGCTCTGGAGTGTGCACAGGTCCTCATTAAAGTCTCAATCGTGTGGAAGAGGTCAGCCTCTGTGACATGGCTGACACTGCGTTCATCCACCAGCAGCAGCTTCACCAACTGCATGGCAAATGCAACCGCCATGTAGTGCAGTCCGTTCTCCATTGACTGGAAGTAAACAAAAATCAGCATTAGTTATAAATAGCACTTATACAGATCAAACTACACACCAAAGTCAAAACAAATTCCTAAAAATGCACTTAAGCGTCCAGAAATATAAAAAAATAACTGCACAACTTTTCACACCAAACTCAAAAAACAATATAAAAAGGTAATAAATAAAATTGTGAATGACTAGGTGAAAGTGTGTAATGTGTACCTGTGCCAGGTGCAGGTCATACTGCTGCATGTTCACCAAATGGTTCCTGATCAGAAGCTCCACTGCCTCTACGTTGTATTTGTACTCATCACGACACTCAATCAGACACCTGCAAACAAATGCAGCAAATAACGTCATGGAAGGGGGACATCTTTCTTCTTCATCCCTCAAATGTAATCTATGCCAAGGCTAAACAACAGTGTTCATATGATTAAATTAGTGACGCTAACAGCTCACCTGGTGATCTGCTTATTGCACCATTGTGGTCCATAGGCACGTCCATCCTGTAGGGCTTTAAGCACCAGCAGATGGCACTCCCTATACCGGAGCAGCAAGTCTGCATCAGCCCCACTAGTAGCATCCAGAAGACCCTCCACAGCCTGGGAAGAATAGAAACTAATTTAGTAAAGCACAGTGTAGTACAGATTTATCCGAAACCTTGCTTCTCTCATCATTCCCAGACGACTGGGCTTGGCAAGTAGAAGTCACTTCTCTACCTTCTGCAGCAGGCCAAGTGCAGCAATGCCGTCCCTGGAGTTTCTAGCCAAGGCCACAGCTTCCAGCAGGCTACGCAGAGCCTGGGTCAGGGGGTTCATGGCAAGGGCAGGAGGGATGGCATGGAGATGCTGCTCCAAGTCTGCCATGCACTTATCGTAGATCTGAGCCACATCATCGGTGGCCCATGCCTGTTGCTATTAACACAGACAAAGGGACATGGTATTAAGTCAGTGTATTTCTAAGAATTACATTTTGTGGGTTTAAAACACCAACACAAATCTGTAACACACATTTTCACAAAAAACAGTTATGTGTTGGCTGTTTTAGTTTCACTCACCTTCATGGGTTGAGCCAAGAAGCCGGTGGGTTGGGAGAGATCATTGCTGGGTAGGAAACCTGGAACGTTTCTAGCAAACTCCTCATATACAGCAAGTTGCTTGGGGTCCACTCCTCCCACCTACAACATGCACATGAATTTTGTTACTGAACAGCAATGCTAACACAAATCGCCATGATAATGATCATTATCAGGGCAGATCCATTACCTGGTGTAACAGTAAATTATGATTTAAGCTGCAAGTAGCAGAGGTATAATTTCATGGCTTTTTTTCTAATGTACTTTATTAGCTACTGGATGTCAGTGAATTTACCTTGAGTCTGATCTGCTCTGGCATACGCTCAGCCTGGTACGTCAGGACAACTGGATCACAATAACGACGTCCCTCTTGACGCGCGTGCTTCCTCAGCTCAAACTCCTACAAGAGTAGAAACCAAATTTAGAAATTGCAAACTTTTGATTCTCAGTTGGGGTGCATTAAAAACATTTACAAAACAAAAGCTATAAAATGAAAATCATACAATTTATACATTGTATGAAAGCCCAATGTATCCTAGCACAGCAGTCTACCTGCAAAGTATAGTTATACAACTATCATCTTCAGTCACTGTTGCAATGAAATCCCAAGACCCCAACTGTTCAGGATTCTGAAGTAGATGTAATAAATTTCAAAGAGTAGACCAACTAAACTTAAATGATTATTGTACACTCAGTAGTATTGACAAATAAAATGACATGTTTTAAAGCATATTACAGGCAGAGGTTACACAAGCCATAGTTAATGTACATTTACAGTTACTGCTGTTGAGGGAGTTTTCTAAAAAATCTCACCGTGGCTAGTCTCTTGTCCATTTCAGGGCCAGCCTTCTCGACGGCAGTTTTCTGAATGAAACAGCAAGCCAATTCACAGTTGTCTTGAGCAATCCTGGCTGCAGCCTCTTCCATCATTTCCCGCTGTTGGGGGGTTGGTGCCTGGAAGAATAAACACCCAAAGTTAGAGAAGCAGGGACGGTAACAGGTACCAGAGGACAGATATGTACGGAATCAAAGTTCTCTCTATGCTTATTTTTAATCTTATAGGACATTAACCCTCATTTAGGCATTCAGCTTACCCTAAGTGCAGCAGCAAAGCTGTTCTTAAGGTTGGTGGCAATGCTCATGAGCAGGGGCTCGCGGCAGGTGATCATGGCCATGCCGGCAGTCAGGTTTCTCATCATATGGTGGGCAGCCACACGCATACGGGACTCCTCTGAATCCAGGGCAAAGTCCTTCCTGATGATCTGCTCACAGGTTGTCATGGCTATTTTGATAGACCGATCAACCACAGGGTGCACCAGCTCCTGGACAGCTCGCTCTACTGATTGCCGAACACACTGCTTCAACTGAGGATGGGCCTGCAGCAGAGGGATCTAAAGACAAACAGAGGAATGAAAGAAAAGCGATGCAAAAGAAAAGGGGGGTGGTGGCTGTGTCTGTTAAGGGGTACACTGCCATCTCCATCAATGGTTTGCAGGTGCCCAGCACTTACATTGACATTTATATTGATGTGTGGAGCCAGGCCTGCCAAAGCATACACATTGATGTCGTGGTAACTGAACTGTGGGGTGGGGGGCCCAGTGGTTGTGCAGGTGGTGGTGGTGGCAGCTGGGGTTGAGGGAGGAGCTGCAAATGGAACAAAGTCTCCTGTTGGTCACAAAATGCTAGTTTGATTAAAATCACAAGAAATAGCAGGTTATCCAGACAACATAAACACGAAGCAAGCATATAGGCAACAAAATTAAGGTAATATGAAGCTTTGAAGAGTAGCATAAAAAAAAAAAAAAACAACTTAACAAAGCAACAGACAGAACTGATGTTAAAAAGCATAGGCAGTATGATATAGAATTAGTATTGCAGTAATCATCACAACATTTTTTTTTAATAGATATGTTGACATCCATTTATCAATATTCAAAGTTAAAAATAATTACTCAAATAAATTCCATTTGGTCAACTGGTTTCAAATGGCTTTCTCAAACTTTGTCCAACAGACAGAAGTATGGGCCATTGTTTTTTTTTCCCCAGTATTCTAGAAGGTTGAGACATTACTGGGGTTTTTAAATTTCCTAAAGTATATTTAAACATTCTGGTTCGATAAAGAGATGTCATCAGAGGCAAGGATGAGACGTTGAAAGCCAAACAGACAAACATATCTAACTTAAATAAGCTCAAACTTTTCAAAATTAAAATGAACCGAAGATTTAAAAAGCAGCACAGAGCAGCTAAAGAAAATATGTAGTATCCACCTGCGGTAGAGACTGGCAACATCTCTTCTGGAGGCTTTGCCTCTTTCTTTGGTGCTGAGAGCTGCTCCTCCAGGCTCTTTAACTTCTCCTTGTCCTTTAGCAAGTTTCCTGGTTTGAGGTCATTGATGTCCAGAGACAGGTTCTTACACAGAACTTCAATCTCAAACTTTAAGTTAAGCTGCAGTAAACAAAAGAACAGTGATAAATATTTTCACAATTCTTCAGTGTAAGCCGCTGAAAGTGACAAACTGGTTTTGGCCAATTAAATGCAATTTCGAAAGTGATGAGTGTTAACAGAGTGAAAGACAATATTTTGATGCAATACAATACAGAATGTATCATTTGACAATGTTGGATATTGCTTGGTTATGGTCAACAAGTAAAATATGCATTACTGTTTTGTAGCATGAGTATCTCACAAATGTTACCAAACCAAAACATTTAGGTGTTCCCTATGAAACTATGATTTAGGTGAACTGCACTTGAAAGCCCTACATGGAGTTAAGTGGCTACAAAGTAGAGTAATGAATTACCTTGAGGTCATGTTCCTGATGCAGCTCAGCAAGAACATTCATGATGGCCATTGTCCAGGGGTTCTGGGGCCTGAAGACCTACAACATCCCAAACACACAGTTATAATGACTATGAAGAATCCAGGAAAATCTCAGACAGTGGTATCAGTAAGTTTAAACCAATTACAATAACTGGAAATATTGAGGTAATGAAGTTTGCATGAGACAGCTCTCTGTCTACATCTATGTTAATCACCATGCTTCGTAGACTGGACTCCAACACCTTGGCCACAAAAGGAACCACATACAGAAGCTCCTGCTGGCCTTTCACGTAGGCCTCCAGAAGCAGAGATTTGACTTCCAGATCCTGAGAAATGGAGAAAAAAAATGTTGAGCCAACTCAAAAGCTGACAGGAGTGCAACCAAGTAATGAAATAACAGAACCAAGATACGAAATCTTACTGTATAAAGGATAGGCTTGTTTTTGGCCAGTGTAATCATGCCCAACCAGTGTCCCAGATTCTTCAGCAGGGAGCGATCAGAGAAATTGGCAGCTGCCTTGTCAGAGGTCAACAGAACCTGAAAGAAAGGGAGACATGGGAGTGATTGTGAGTATTATGCAAACTGTGACAGTTTTTCAGCTGTGCTGCAACTATGTGCCTCTATAACTGGCTGGCAAAACACACGAGAAAGTGATGTCTAAAGTAGGCAGGAAATAAGAAAAATCACAACTATCTTATCCCCCACTATTTTTACCTTGATATTTCTGTAAGTTTCAGTGAGGACCATCTTGACAAACTCAGGGTTCTTGAGAGTATCCAGGAAGTTGGAATAGAGACTGTGGAAGTTGGGCTCAATGCTGACACGCTTCATCACCAGGTACTGAGATACCCAGGGCATAAACTCCTCCTTCACAGTCTCTTTCAACTCCTCAACCTGAAAAAGGAAAAAGGGGGTTTAAAGAAGCTTCTTATCCCACCTTTGATATACAGTCATGTATTGTCTATTTCAATTTACCTTCTGTGTCATGTTGGACTGAGAAAGGTTGTTGAAGATAAAAGCGATCTTCTCCTGCACATTCTCTGGAGGCTCGACAATCCTTTCTGTTTGGTCAGTGGCCACCAGCAGGGTGTCAATGTTGGTTGTGTTTATGGAGGGCTGCAGGTAAGAATAAGAATAATAAGCTTCCAATCAGTCATGAGTCTAATAACTGTAGATGATTTTAACATGCAGAAAAACTAAAATCAGTGGGAAGCGTTGATAAGGCACATTTCAGTGTCAAACTCACAGGAACATCCTTCTTGAAGCTGGTTGTAGGTCTTGTGATGGTGGTGGTCTTGGCTGCTGTGGTTGTAGTCGTGGTGGTGGTGACTAGAGTGCTGGGCTGTCCTGGTTGTGGAGCTTTGGGACCACCCGGTTGCTGCGACTGGGCCTGGGCTTGGACATGTGCCAGTGCCAAACTGCCAGGAGTGGTGATGGAACCCTGCATCTTCACCGGAGGGTCCCGTGACTGTTGGCCATACTCGATATACTGCACGCACAGGATATTGAAAGGTACAGAGCGAGGGATTTAATTTATCTGAATGGAGGAAACCTTCCCTGTAGTCAAAGCCAGGAAGAATTATATTTAAAAAAAATATATAAAAAGGATAAATTAAGGAAACCTGATTACCTCTTGTAAATGGTGGGGAAATTGCAAGAAGTGGGCAATTGAAGCCAGATGTTGACAATATTGAGGGTAGTCCTTTAGTCTAGAAAGATACAAGATGTTTTAGCCTGACACAAGACAACGGTTATTATATAAATTCTCATTTAAAAAAAAAGCATTTCAGTACCTGTTTTTAAACCTATCTAGAGCAGCAATTCCAAAGTAATACATTTTGGATCCGTAGGGTTTTCTTAAGGCTTCAAGAACATATCGGAGGGCCAAGCCCAGGGCCATGTACGTGACGAGACCCTTCTCGATAATGCCGCCAAAAAGGCAGGCAGTGATGTGCAGCTCCTTGTCTGGGTACTGGGGGAAGAAGCGGTACTCCTCAAACAAGTTCCGGAGCATGCAATTGAACACCTCTCGCTCCCGCTTGATGGTAGAATCCTTGAACCTCTGCAGCATCTCCAGTACCTAGAGAGAAGACAATAACGTAGAGGGAGATGAGTCAATACAATGAGTTTCAGTTAGCTTAATATGAGTTTTTGGTAGAAAAATGTATATCACTACATACTTCATCAACAGACATCGTTGGGTGAGGTGGGTGGTTGTAGATGCGCTGGAAATAACTGTTTGCCTCATCATCTATCTCCTTGCTAAAGTTCTGATTTGCCTCGGGCCACACCTGAGAAAGATCAGCTGTAAAAAAAAAAATAAAAAAAAAGGAAAGAAAAGACATTTTAAGTCATAACATTGATTGTGGTGAATGTTGTAATCTGACATTGGTGGATCACGTGCAGAGTACTTAACTCATTGGTGAAAATCACTGCAATCAAGTGATACATCAGGAATCAAAAAGCATTCTAACTGTCAGGTTAGAGCCCTTTTTGAAGCTTATAATGTAGACAAATAACACTAAAGTGGGGCTGTCAGCAAAAGCAGACAAGGAATGGAAGACTGATCTGTATTTCCTCTATGATAAACAATTTTTTATAAGTTGTATTACAAACGAAAAAGGAAGTCAAGTCATACACCTAGGTGTTAACAAGGTTAAAAACGAGCCTGACTCCTTGAAAAAGCTCTACACAAAGCCTAGTGAGACTTATTTCTAATGCACCTTTAGTGTACCTCACAAATACAGTGAAAAAGGTAAGTTTGGAAATTAAGACGATAATCATTAACTGCAGAGGAAATACAGGGCTGAGCAGCGCAGGGCGGGGCTCTCAGTCACACCACTACAACCACCACTTACAGGCCTTCATCTTACTCTGCTGAAAGGTAGGTGGGTTCAGGCCTGGTGTGCTCATCTTCCTGGTGCCAAAAGGGTCTGTGTTGACTGTTTGCATTCCAAGACCAGAGCCAATACCAGAGCCGATGCCAGAGCCCAAGGGACCTGCAACTAATAAAACACAACACAGTCACTTCAATGCATGTCACCTCACCCTCTGAGCTACTATATTTAACCCTCTAAGCTTTGTTCATCTGAATATGCCAAGTATAAACCTATGCCTTGCTTGTTTGTGCGTGTTAAAATGAAATAATAAAAAAAGTTTAGTACCAGAGTCCATACCAGGGAGCTGCGAGGACAGGCTACCAATGCCCCCAAATGGTGTGCTAGGGTTAGGGGTTGAGAGTGGTGGGAAAGCTTTTGCTGGAGATTGGGGATTACTGAAAGCTGAACTCAGTGAGGTTGGGAAACCCTGCATGCTTTGAGTGTGGGAAGTGGCTGTGCCCCCCAGGTTCAAAGATCCCATGCCTGATAGAGGGTCCATCTAGAAAAGACCAAGAAAAGGTTAGGAATGAAGATAAGTTTTGCTGACACAAATCTCTAACAATTAAATGTATTTCAATGCTTGCATAGGCATGATGTGGATTCCCATGAACACACCTGTACAGGAGAGATGGCATCTAGGCTGCTGGTGCTGGGGGCACGTCCCTTTGGCATTACCCCTGGTGGCGGCTGCCGTGCTTTATTCATCACACTGCTGCAGTTGGCAACCATGGTCAGGATGGTCTCTGACAGCTCCTGTGACACGCTCCTGAAGAAAATAATGAAACAAATCCTAAGCTGAAGATAACACTCTAAAAGAGTGACAGTGGTCGGTGTCTATGAATAACTATACTGGGATAATCAACAATCAAAAAAATCTTGAATGATGACAAAACCATCAAATACAACTAAGGGTGGGGATACACTTTAAGCAAGATTGACATTTTTAACCATTTAACTCAATTCAAAAACCTTGCCAAGTATTTTTCAGTAAAGTATCTAAAAAAAATGGCCCCTCACCCAGCACAGGACTGCAGGCAGGCCAGCATGGTGGCCAAGGTCTCTGGGGGAAGCTGTGCACTTTTGGGCTGGTCCTTGTCTGGAGCCAGGCCCCCCATAATGGATGGACAGCGCCTCTTCAGGAATGTCACACACGCCTGGATAAAAGGTTCCTGACAAAACACAAAATTCTTGTAAAATTCAATATTATTTGGGTAGTAAGCTTATAATACAATGATGTCACAATAATTTATTGCGAATAACTGCATGTATATCAATTTAAAGACTTACCCCATGCTCTCTGATTTTGTCAGTCAACCATTTATCAAGTTTGAGGTATTCACGGCGAGAGGCAAGAGCAGCAAGGTCAATAACAAAGGCAAATGGAGTACCATTCAGCAACATCGATAGAGACTGGAGGGAAAAAGACACAGAACAGAAACACCAGCTTATTGACCATCATGTGGTGATTTTGGATTATGATATACGCCACAGGATATATGGCAGTTCATCGCCTGATCTGTCTTATTCAGTGGTGGACAGAAACTGAGTAAATTTACTTGAGTACTGTACTTAAGTACATATCCAGAGGATTTGTACTTTACCTGAGTATTAGATTTCTTTGGTACTTATTACTCTTACTTGAATACATTTCCAAGACAAATATTTTTACTTTTACTCGAGTTAATTTCTAGGAAGGCTGAAAAGTACTCGTTACTTTCAGGTCTGCTCTTTTTTTTTTCTAAAATACTATTGGACACAAGCTGTGTTTGTCAAAGAAGGAAACCTATCACAGTGCACGCTCTCCACTGGGATCTACGTAAAAGCGGAAATACGTCATCCCTCCCCATAAGGATACCACCAAAGTAGCCACGCTCTCGACTTCGTTTGTCAACACAAAACCGCGACAATGGCTGCATCAGATGTAGTTTTTTGTAAAGCAGTGATTCTCAACCAGTGGTCTGGGGACAACATTGGTCTCTGAGGGGGTTCCAGTTCCCAACTTAGCTAAATGATAGAGAGTTAGTTGGACGGTGCAGGTTCATTTGGTTACAGTTTTAATGATTGTTAATAAACATCATTCTGCATCTGCAATATCTGCTGTCCTTCTGTGATCCCATTCATTTTATTTGTTTTTGTAGGTGTTTCTGCAGGCTTTATATAACATTGTGGTTCTAAAAGTAAGCACATCAGTGCAGGTGGTTTCAAAGAGTTAATTCTCAGAAACAAGAGTTAAAAGGTACTTAAATTCATTTAGAAAAATGTATAGTAATTCATTGATGTGAAAAATAAGAAATTTACTCTTACTTTTACTTAAAGTAAATTTAAAAGCATGTACTTTTGGATACTTAAGTACCTTTAAAAGCAAGTACTTTTTTACTCTTACTCGAGTAACATGTCGACTGAGCTACCTTTACTTGTAACGGAGTAAATTTTGACCAGTAGTATTTGTACTCTTACTCAAGTACTGGGGTCGAGTACTCTGTCCATCTCTGGTCTTATTCGAATGTAATGTTAACTAAAACTAGTGAATCCAACGTAAAACATATGAAGGATTATTATACAACGCAACAGTCTTATGCGTTATACCTCAATTTTTTTTTTTTATTAAAGTAGTTTTTTGGCCTTTTATGGCTTTATTGACAGGTTAGCTGAAGAGTTGACAGGAAACAGGATGAGAGAGAGGGGGAGAGACATGCAGAAAAGGGACCCAGGCCGGGAGTTGAACCCGGGTCCGCTGCAGCGAGGACATAGCCTCTGTATATTCTAATTATTGTGCTTTGGTTAGAAAGATTTAAGGTCAGTCATCATGTCAGTGATTAGTGAATTTTGACAAACCTTCAAGTCCTGGGCCACATCCAGGATGCGAGACAGCTTGGCCTGGTCATACTGCTCCCCTCTCATGTACCACTCAGCCATTGAATGCATTATTAACTGACGGATTGAGGGAGACTGTCCCTGGAAAAAGAAGCACCAGGTTTTATAAATACACACATCTTTAAAGAATAAATCAAGACAAAAACATCAAACTTAATATGAAACAAAACAAGACAACAAACATTTATGAAATTTTCAGAAGGACACAGGGGAAAAAACACCATCAATAGCAAGACAGTTTCTACCACCAACCTGTCCATGCCAGGCGTAGTGCAGGATGATGGCTGAGTTAGGGTGGTTGCCCAGAAAGATGGGCATCAGGGTAGAGATGAGCTCGTGGCGCAGTGTGTGCCAGGAGGTGGAGATCTGCAGCAATGCCAGCACCAACATGTCTGGGCAGTGTTTGATTGGGAAACCAAACAGCTGCTTCACCTGCTCATACTGGCCCACCTCAGACAGCCTGAGCAGGCTTTCCACCAGGTCCAGACTTTTCCTGTGAGAGTTAGAGACAATCAATCAAGCACAGTGTAACATCATCATAGTGTAAGCCCATAAATCTGCCCGACCAAATCTACATTCCAGTGGGTCAACTATGCCTCCCATATAATATCCTGTCGGACACATGTACCTACAATTTTTATTATTATGTTATATTTGAAGAATGCACTTGGTAAAACATTACTTAAAAAAACATGTGGGAGAATAGCAAATAAATGTTGACAGTTTTAAAACAAAACCTTTACACTTTAGAACTTAGCCCACAAGGAGAAATAAACAACTTCTAAACCCTTCATCACCTGGCCAAGCTACAAAATACATACCAGGTGGCAATCTCCCTGTTGTCATCTTCTGGTGGGGCCTTAAGGATGTCAATGGCCACAGTGTGGCAAGGGAAGTCAGCAAAGCAAAACACTTCTGGGCTCATCAGGGAGTGCTGAATGAATGACAACTGAAAACAGAAACAGGGCAAGATTTTTAAAGAGGCAACACAAGGCTCTACCGTTACAGCTCAACCCGCACTGCGTCTAGACAGAGAAATCAATTTCTATTTAGTACTATATCAATTTTACATTTTACTCTTTGACAGCAACAGTTCCATTCAATCAAGTTTCCCACTTCAAATCACATCATCCAGATGAGTTACCTGTCCCTCAGCGTGTTTCCATGGCCGATAAATGAGATCAACTGGGAAGACCTCCATGCCCAAACCCCTCTGAATGCCATACACCACTATATGCAAGCCTTTACTGTCCCGGATTATGAAGCCTGGGTGGTCCAGCTCGTATGTCACCTCTTTGAAGTTTAGGTTGGGATTCTATGGCACAAACAAAAAACAAAAATTAGCTTAAGAAAATGATCAGGGACAAAACAATTTCTGCAAACTTCAGGTTTATCACAGGTTAGTGTATGGATTAACTTTTGTAATGATGTGAATTTGACAAAATGTAACTCTGGAGTGATACTATAAAATACTGGGTATAACAATCTTCAGCATAGCATTGTATTATTCTGTAGTAATTGTAGAGACAAAAAAGAGAATCGGACTTAAGATCACATGGTAATGGCCATGTTTAAGGTAACTTGTTGGTCTCAGAGAAAAGCCATCAAATTTTGAGTGCTAAAGTGAGTTGAGGTTCAAATTTGCATTCTAATGCATCTGTTATTGTCGATCAAAACTGTTTTTATTTCTTCAGTGTTGTAGGTGGCATCGGTGGAAAACCATACACATTTAACAGATATTATCTAGGTAAAGTTCGAGCTTACTATTAGAGATAAACTAATAGTTTACTTACCACTTCTTTCACAACATCGATGAGAACCTCAACATTCCACGTGTGTGCCTGCGAGCCATCGTTCTTATCCTTACCATCGCTCCAGATTCCACTTCCTGGAGCAGAGATGGACTAAAAGAGAGAAAAAATTAGAAAAGAGAATTCAAGCTCTGATGTACTGAAATATTCTCAAACCAACATCAACCAATATCTGAATATCAAAATTATTAAATCAAATGACTGACATGATTGACACCAAGAGTGACTCTTCATATCTCTTAATCGTTAATTAACCAAATCTGCAACTCTATAGAGTTTATTACCCTAATTTCTAGTCAATGTTGTGATTTTACACTCGACTGGGTGCCTCATGAGACACAGCGCAGCTCCAACAACTGATAATCATCATGATCATATTCTTTTATAACATCTGGATTTTATTCCATGAAAAATAAGTCAAACCCAGACAAGGCAACTTTGGTTAACCACTTCACAATTACAACTTGTGGTTTCTATTTAGTCTATATGAACATAATGGTTTCCAACTATAACTGAAGAGTATGTTTTTCCTTTGGTCAATATCAAATAAACCAAACTGAAGGAGGCAAAGTGACTTAAGAAGTCTTGCTGCCCGTGTCCTCTGCAACAAATGAGCAACTCACCTGTAGTGGAATGCCATCAGTTAGGCCAGAGTGGGTACGTGCCATCATGCCCAGGACCCTGGCTACCTGGCTGGCCGTCACCTCTCTCACCCCATACTGGAGGATTATGTTTCTGCACTCGTCCAGACTGGAAGGACATAGCACAAACAGGTCAGCGCTGACTATCATCCATCGTCTTAGACATTTACATATCTCACTGAAATTGAATTAGGGATAGGACATTTAAAAAAGGTAAACGATTGGGCATAAAGACTGTTTTTTGTTTTAATATGTCTGTAAAACATGTTACTATCATGTGTCCTGTAAAATGATGTAAAAAAACAGCAAAATAACTATTTAGTGTCTCACTTATGTACTCTGCAGGCATTAGCACCCATAATTACAGTTAATTCACTGGAATTACATTGAAAAGGATACATGAGGCCTTAAAAGAGGCAGTATGTTTAGTTATGGATGTAGTTTAAAATAATCGAAACATAAATCTACCTAGCACAGAAGCCATAGCCAACTTCTTGCATGAATTCTGCAAGAGAACTCTCCATCATGGTCTTAGCTAACTCCCCCGAGTCTGGCAGGATCCTGTCCATGAGAATGTCCCGTTTTTCAGGGTACAGCAGTGGTGCGAGCACCACAGGGCAGCGCTCCTGGGGGAAATCTGAAACACAACACAGAATTACATAAGCTATTGTGGCATGGCACAATTGACAAACAAGTCATATATGTTCAACCATATGTGAGGTTTGTGTTTGTCTCCCATACCTCGGCAAAGTGTCTTGAGGAAGGCGTCAATCTGTTCTTGCCCTACCCCACTGGCTCCCTTCTGGCCAAACAGTAGATGGGAGAGCAGTAGGTGCAAGACCTCTATGGCAATGTCTTGGAAGCCACCTTCCTGGTTTCCACCGAGATCTGCGTCAACGTAGGACCGCAGGAGGTCTGGAAGTTTCTGCTTGATAAACTGCGCAGCTAAGACACAGTCAAAATCAAGCAGTTAGGAAAGTAGTGTTGTGTTTCCTATAACTGATGACAGTATTGATGAGCCAAAATTAAAAACAAAATCGGTTTAAAGTGGTGTGGTCGCATATTCACTCCAGCCACAGCAGCATCCCACATGGATTTATCACAGAATTCACAACTAATCCATGGGTGATGTCTTCTAGTTGTTAACTGTTTAACATAGTTTGTTTTTAACAAGACAATAAGAAAACCAACTTGGGTTTCAGATCAGGTGTGCAACAGGTTTAAATGTGTCAGGATTTGAATTACTTACCAAAACCACGAAGGTCTGTGTTGCTGGAGTTGAGCAAAGCAAGGCCAAATATCACCTGGTAAATACAAGAATAAATTAAAACATAAAAACTCTGAAACTTGTGAGATAGTAAGTAAATATTTGACTGAAAAACACAAATCATGTACTCTATGCACATGGTTCAGATGGGTAATGAATGAGGCTCATTATTAGGGGTGGGAATCTCTTGGCACCTCACAATTCGATTCCGAGGTAAACGATTATCGATGCAACAATTTTTTTGTGTACATTTCCATGCATGATTTTAAAAAATAATAATAATTAAATCTGAGTTTGCTAATGCAAGCCATTGCAGCCATTTTGTCGCCGCTCAAACATAAACAACTTGCACATGTGTGTTTGTTGCGCATGCGTGTACAGCAGAGAATCAGCGGGCGCTTTCTGTAGCGCTCTGCAGCAGGCAAACTGAATGTTGCAGCAGGCAAACTAATTTCAGTTTTAAAATTCTGATTATTAATTTATCTGAGTCGAGACACTCATTCTAGAGAGAATCGTGAGGCATCAAAGAATTGGACATTTTTCCCACCCAAACTCATTACAGAGCTATCTTACCTCTTGGACCTTGCTGAGTTTGAGAACTTTACTCAGTTGAGTGAATAAGTGGGCCGATGGCTTCAAACTCTGAAAGACAGTTAAACACCTCAATTAAGACCAGATGTCATTTTTCTATTCATCTGAGAAACGTCTGTATACTTGTACATGTCTGGAATGATGTCTTTGTCAGTTACAGTCGGATCTGTCAACTAAAAGGCAGTGCCTTTTTTGTAGAGTGGTGTAGAAATGGTTAACATAGACTTTTGATTTGACCTGTATTTGAACTGTAACAGATGACTATATTTTCTTGCAATGCAGATGTCTTTCCATCAACACAGGCTATTATGCATTCAGACTACTACAGCAATAATACCAAAAGTCTGCCAAAAGCTCCTTACCTTCTGGTAGTGCAGGGGATTGTCAATGGCGTAACACAGAGTAGAGATAAAGTTTGGCTTTGATATCAGCGACACACACTCCTGGATCAGAAACTGTGTCTTGTGCAAGTTTAAAAGCAAAACATGCCGAAAAGAAGGAGAGAGTAAAGAGAAAAGAGGCAGGTGAAGAATAAGGTAATACGGTAAGTCTCTCACAAGAATCTCTATGGAACAACAGGCATTTTAAACTCTGATATTGGCTCAATGATCAAGATTCTACAATAATCACAATGTGGAGAAAATATACACAGTTTATATAAAGATATAAATATTTTACAAATATTAATGAAGGACAGGTTTCCCAGTGATACCATTTTGAGATATAAGCACAAACTGGGGCAGAAAACACACAGCACTACAGCAAAGATGAGGACGTTGTTGTAAGGTAAAAAGTGCCAGATCTATAGCAATGGGCACAAAACAACCAACACTACAAATATGGTTTCAGTACAGAGAACATATGGGTGGGCGATTTGACAACTTTAGATTATTTTACATTATTGGTCTTGAAGGTGTTCCCACAATTTAGAGATTGTGGTACTAAACATCCTCTTATCTTTGTTTCCAAACTTTCTATGACCTTTTTGACTAGCAGATATGTACTATGTGAACAAACCAATAGAAGGATGTCGCCAACTACATGGCAAAGCTGATTGGATTAGTTCACATTGCTCTTTCTTAGGTGACATGTTGTAAATATTGCAGTTCAGGTTGTGGCATGGTGGATAAGGAGCTTGTGCCAAAAAAAGAAATATATTTCATGTAATATTGTGTTTTGATGGTGCAAATGGCAAAATTAAAAAGGCTATTTCAAATCTGTCTATAGTCTACAGGGAATTTTAACATTCAGAACAAAGAAAATACAATTTAGATCATGTGATTAAGTATATAGTAATAGTACGTTTTTGCCAGAATGCCCAGCCCTAATACTATCCTGTGAATTACAAGCACACAGTCTCTCTTTATTATACACACTAAGCTTCTCTGTCAGATAGAAAAGCCTGGCTGTTGGGGCCAGCTGTAAAGTTTTCAAATGCTGCTGAATACACAGACAGCATCCAAACACTGAATCAGCTGGCCTGTACAAGTGATGTTTTTTTTGTAAAATAGCTCACTGATACCAACAGCTGTCATTCATTAAACATTTCAGAGTTTAGAGGTGTACACTGTCTCTGTAACTATGTGACTAACTAAAAAGTATTACTGTGCAAACTAAGCGCTTGATTGCCAAGTTGATAGAGGTGACGACCAACCAAAATAGTGTGTCTTAGTGCATGCCCAATTAATCTGATCTGGTCTGGTCTGAGAGCTGTGATTAATAATAATGATTTACCACATGACTATAGCAGGATTAACGAGAAATGTACACATCTGTCAAAGTCTATGGCCTGTGCTTAGCCGCTTGACAAGAGAAATTCAAACTGTACAGAGATCCAGTGCTCTTGGAGACAGCTACACAATTCACTGGAAGGAACATGAGTCACATAAGGAAAAAACAGAACCACACACACTTTCCCTGTATTGCAGAAACTGGTGCAATAACTCCCAGGCATAACTGTAGTTTCCAGCATAGTTTGCTGGCAAATGGCAAGAATATCACGTCATCTACTCAGGAGTGTAGTGGGCTCATTGTTTTTTATCCATGCTTGACCATTCATGGCCTGGGACAGTTTTGGGAAGAAATCAAATATTAAATGATAAATACAAAACAAAGAAATCCTGTTTTTGCAACTAATGATTCTAACTTCATTCTTTATCATTCAAAATGAGCCTTCAATTTAGATCATGCAAATCAAAAGCAAGATCAGGGATTCTTCCAGTAGTTTTTATTTCATCCATCCCAACCAACTTGCGTGCATCCAAAGAAAAGGAAAACACATCAAAGACAAAGCTAGCTTACTGGAAGCCTTCAACTACACATTAAGTTTCCTGTGTGCACAAAGATGATCAACTGACAAGTACCAGAGGAAAGTCTGACAGACTTGGTGGGGCCTTTTTTCTCTTCTTCTTTTATCAAGATATTCTATTGATTTGTTAGGAAGGATGGTTTACTCGTGGGGCAGAACACAACTGAACAGAACTAATAACACCATCTAAAAGCTTTAACATTTTTATTTTTCTGCCGCCAGTTTTTGCATCCTGGAAAATGGGAAAACTGTCCAAAAAATAAAAACATATGAATGTGTTTCTAATCAAAAATTACCTGGTGAAAGTCCTTGCCACTGCTTTTACCATCGCCACTGAAATCCACATGGGAGAAGAGACAGCGTAGTAGATGCCTGTCTGCCTCAGGACCGTGACGATTTACAATCTGGGAGATCATAAGCAAAATATGAGTACAATATGTGGACAAGAGAAGACATTTTTAGACACGCAGATATAAGATCTCCGTTGTCTTTGCGACTACTTACATGCTGTATTTCTTGCTGGCTGGCTCGGTAATTTTTCTTTGTTAAATTGTCCACCAAATAGCTGATTTGAGACAAAGCCAGCGAGAGCGAGTCAAGATTCATTGCTGGTTGGGGCGGAAGCAGGCGGCCGAGCACGGCGCAAAATCACCATTATTCCCCTTTAGTCACTTCAGTGATAGGTTACTTCTGCTCCCCCCCCCCAAAAGGTGTGAAAAATGTAGGCTTCCAAATGACTTTCCCGATCAGTGGCTCCCAGATCTAGGTAGAGTCCGTCAGTTTAAAATCAAGTTCAGCATCTGTAATGACAGAAAGAAAAAATTCAGAGTGAGTTTTTAAACACAAAATGTTAAGCAATAGAAGCAACTGCTTTGTCAAATTCCAGTCAACTTGGAGTGCAGAAGCTGTATCCTCATGTGGGACAACATTTTCAATCTGTTGACAACACAAAATATTCTGACAGGCTTTTGAGGCCTAGGTGCACAACAGTCCCAGAGAGGTACATTGAAATGGATTTTAGCGTCTGGTGCCCAGGCATTCATTTGCCTAATATATTACCAAACTACAGACAATAATAGTTAAAGCTACATACTTTAGTAAGCTTCCATCATGTAGATATTGTAGTTGTATAAACTTCCCGTGCCAGCGGCTCGAACAAGGCCTCGACTGTAACCTGATGTCGGGCACACAGATTCAGAGCTAGCGGTAGTCCACTCGCTTACCGGAGTAACCAACTTCTGCGTTTAAGATAACACAAAATGACTACTGTGGTTTAATATGAAAGTACGTTACACAGCATTAAAAGTGGCTAGCCGGGAATTTCTACGACTACTGGACAGGGTTAAAATCAATCACTGAAACAAAGGGCAAGCTAATTTAAGTTAGCAAATCCTGACAGCTACACGCCAGCTATTTACATGTTACTGACCGTTTAGCGGTATCACAATTTACCACGACATCGTGATGATATGTGGCAGAGTTGGTTAATAGCTTTTAAACAACTGTGGGACCGTACCTTTGTGGCAAGTGGGCAACCTAGCTACATAAGCTAACATCACCATGACGCTGGTAGACTTACTAGAGAGAAGTTTAGTTATCGTTAGCCAACATGTTTACTGAATAATTGATCTGGCGTCAAATTTAACCGTTTAACCGGTTACATCTTATTGTTACCCAAAGTCGTAGTTAACTATTTCAAATTGATTTCATTTATAACGAGGCTAACCTGCCTGTGGTCAGTGTCTACGTTAACCTTTAATATAATACCAACTCCCCGTTAGCCACAAGCTAATGCTATCAAACTAGCATTTACGTGAAGCTAACATTAGCAACGTGAGCCCGTTTCAAGCTCGTGTGTATGAATCGGCAAAATAACACTGCGCTTAGTATATACAGAGATTTTAATAGCCATTTGAATTGTCTACCGATTACTAAATCTTCGTAACCGTTACTCATGTCTTGGCCGTGAGACTGAAGGCCGCGAGTATTGCGGATGGCTTTTGCGCGATCGTGCTAGCTAACGTTAGCATTAACCTTGTTAACGCTAGCTTATTTGTACGGGCTACGTCTAATCCATGGAACGCTGTAGCTAGTTGTAAATGCTAACTATCTTGTGATGACGCGTAAACGTTCATTTACTCCGAACTAGTGTCGATATCGGTAACAGCAGCAATTTCACCAGTGTAGTCAGAGAGCGCTAGCTATGGTGCCCGTACAGCATTGCTAAATTAAGGAATTGTACTTTCTTGGTGTGAGCAATATGACAGCTGCTTTTCAGCAAATAGTCCTTCCCCGCGGTGGTGGCTAACGGATCATTCCCCGTATTATTGTCGTTGTTTACGTCTTATGCATAAACCTGTCGACGGCTGCTCCACAAGTAAGTAGTAAATCTCACCGTGCTCCCAAGAAAGTAATTCAGATGTTCATCCCTTCTTGTTTGTCACAACAAACTTGACGAAATGGAAGGGTCGCTGTGGCTCCAGTTCAGTTTGATTTTCAAAATAAAATGGCGACTGTCACCGACGCGGCGCGCTCACGCTACATGAGTGCGTGAGGCTATCCGCGCGACACAAACGCAAGGTGCTCGCCAGGAGACACCTGGTCCGCTCTGGCTGCCGTGCAGTCACTCGCTGATTTAATTTAATGACATTTAATTCCAGGATGCAGATTAAACCCATTTCTAGCAAGCCGTTATCTGTAAGTAAAAAGGGATATCATGTGGCTGGTTGTGTTGAAAGCCTTGCTGAGCAGTGATTCAGTGGAATTTGCTTTGTCAAAACTACCAAGTGCCAACAGTTGAACACTTAATACTACAGTGTCAGAGGTCTAGAGGTGTGTGTGTGGGGAGATGTCAAATATTGGTTTCTTAATTTAAAAAAAAACTGTTGTTAAAAATGAAGTGCTATCAGCAACAATGTGGCATTTAATGTCCGTTTTTATTCTAGTGTTTCCTACCTAATGTAGTCATCAACACAGTGGGATGTAACTGTGAGGAATCTGCCAATCCATCAGTGTTATTAGTGCTAAAAGGTTTGGATTGTTTATTTACTGCACATGAGAAAATAAAGGGAGTTCATTGAAGTGATCTATTTAACGGTGGTGGTCTTCGTCAGTTACGCACAACTCCAATTAGTTCTTTACAGGTGAGGACCATGTAGTTTGAGAGTACATGAAGAACATGTAGAGATCAAATGATGTAATGGAACACATTCCTTGGTTGTTTTACTGTAAACTAAAGCACATGTAGGATTAATGTGTGATGCTTTCTTTCCGAAATGGTGTTGCAACAAGAACCGGGAGTTTTTATTGAGCAATTTTCAACGTTTTGGAAACAAACTTAGGTTTGCATACTTCATATTTCATCTTTCAGTTGCAGTTTAAGATATAAATATATAATATTATATTCTTTAAAGTATTTAATACATTCAGATTGTTTATCTAATAAAACGCCATGTTAACTGTGCAGAATGAACCAAACAGTGACTGTTGATGTAATAATTTACCTCTTATTTGTTTACTGTCATCAAACCAGATTACTGTGACATGTAACACATATCTTATTTACGTTTTATATCTCATTCCTTCATTGTGCTTTTTTGACTCTAGCCAACAGTCAAATCCAAGTTCATCAAGGTCCATCACATATTGATTTTAAGTTGGTATGGATTATTGCTGCGACCAAAAACTTTGTCTTTCTATTATCTATATCATCTATCAACTAATCTGTTAATTTTTGTAGTAAATGTAAAATCAGAAGATTGTGAAAAATGCTAGATATAATCAGTAAATTCTCAAATTCAAGCATATGTTTGGATGTTTCTCTTAATGAATGCTTTTTACATTTAATCACTGTTCAAATGAGCACACATATGGATTTGTAATTATAGCTGGCAGTCAATTAAACAACTTCATCACATTCCACAGGTTAGAAGTCTGACCTCCAATAATACGTTTTAAAAATGTGGCCTGCAAAGCTCCGATCACACTTTTAGATGGTGGATTTTGAATTTTCAAGTTTGTATCAGTGGTCACCTTCATCTTGATCTCTAACATTAATCTTTATGATTGCACAGCAGCATTTATTTCCTAGATATTGAGTTCCTGTGTGTTTATGTTACCTGTCCCAACAACCCATCGACACATAAGTCTCTGTAAGAGGTACTTCAGGATTGACACTGGACAACTGTGGATTCATTCAAGCTGTGTTCAAAAACTTGGTTTCAAATTATGTGACACTGATACAAAAACTTTATCATAAAACCCACAAAGGAAACTATCAACATTTTAACTATTTTAATGTAATCAAATGGTGTTTTCCAGCATGTAGAGCAACCTAGAAGTGACACATCTAATACATGTTAAGAAAGAGCAAAAGTACAAAAGAACAAACTGAATCTCAATCTGTGAGAATTCCAGACAAAAGAAATCACCCAACAATCAGACACACTCAGCAAAAGTGTCCAAAAGTGTGTTTTATTGTGTTTTCTGTTTCATTACAGTTGCCATGAAAATTATTATTACCAAAGATTATTTCAAGTTGCACAATGAAACTTTTTCAGCCGTCCTCAAAAACATCGACTTCATGTGTTTCAGTTACATGTAAAACTGCCATGAAATTTAATTACATAACTTATATGTAAAGTATTTAACTTGATGAAAGAATTTATTTCATGTTGAGTTTCTGTAAATAGCCTACATTCTTAGTCTGCTTAAATGAAATGGTTTGCATTTTTTCAAGTATTATACATAAAAGTGATACTTACGATATACTGGATAAATGGACTTAAAGCACACCTGAAGCTTATGTTGGCTTTTGCAGACTCTTATTCCACGTGTCAAGATCTCTGTATCTGTTCTTTTAAAGGCCTGTGAAAAAGTTGCATAGTGTACCTTGAATGGGTATTTCACATAATATGAGTCCCGCGTCAAATGATTCTCTTCAACAAATTTCAGAGAACTAATAGTGTGACCACATGTGCGACCATAGTGTTGTTGGCTGTATTAACTGCGCTACTTGTAATACGACTGTGTCAATTAGATAGTAGTTAATACATCTATTTTATATTATCTAAATAGCTTTTGGGGAAAAATCTTGTGTAATAAGGCTTAAGGCCACCGACCAAGCTGTTCTTGGTACCGAGTTGGTAGTGAGAACATGTTCAGATGATATCACTTGTGGGTCTTAAATATCTATATGTGAAATAATAACATCTGCAGGTCCCATTTGTCACTTGGAAATTATACATCTTGAAAAGTTTATTTTTATTGAAAACTACATGACAGTCTTTCATCTTGTCTGTGGTTTAGAGCAATATTTTTGGTGAACCAGCCCTTATTTTTTCTTATCCCTTATTCTGATTCTGATTCTGATTCTAATACTGAACTTTTACTTATTTGTCTTTTTGCACATTTGTCATGTAAAGTAGTGACCAGAGAAGTGCTGCTTGGCTAATTGTAGTTCAGATGAAACGTGAAGCTAGAGAGTCACTTAAGTAAGAAAGAACTTGCACAGTGTGCTGCTTGAAGAAATAATGCGATTACCAGTGCAATGACTGATGTGTGTTTGTGTCTGCAGTTCAATGGCGTCAGTTGATAAAGCACATCATAGACAGCATGTTCACTTCCATCTCTGGAGTAAATTCCTTTGAAAGTCCTCGGTCTCCAGGAGATGAACAAAGGTGAAAAGGTGAAAGACTTCCGTCAACTGGAGATCTTGACCCTCCCATGATCTGGAAGGAGTGCAAACAAAGTGGTGAGTAACATTCGTTTTGTGGAAACATAATGCCTTCACTGATTTGGGAGAAGCTCAGACGAAGAAGTGAGAGACCTTTGTTCCTTGGAGGCACCAACCCATGTATCACAGTGGATGAGTCTGGACAAAGGGGTGAGTCCCCTTTGCTCTGTGCTGACAACAGTCCTTCTATCTTGGAAAATGAATGGAAGAAGAGCGAGATGATGGAGAGGTACATTTAGATATTCAGAAATATGGGAGAAGGAGATGAGGAAAAGAGAGAAGTGGGAAAGGAAGGAAAGAAATACAGGAGAGAGAGAGAGAGGCAAAGAAGGAGGTCAAAAGATAGGAGAAGGAGGACAATAAAAGAGAGAAAAGGCAGGAGAAAGAAATCCAGAGGAGAAAGAAAAAAGAGGGTGGGAGAAACAGGAAAAACTGGAAAAGGAACAGAGTTCTCTCCTCCTCTTCACCAGTCCAGGCCTGAACGCAACATACAGTTTGTCAGTGTTAAGGGGCCGCTGCTGCTCAGGTGACAAAGGTGAAGTGTCCTTCAGAAGAAGACTGAACCTAATGGAATGTTTAATATGGACTACATGTATGGTCCTATAAGGAAATACATCATCAACTGCGTGTCAGCATGAAGGAACACAAACCTGTTTCTGATACATATTTGACCAGAAGAAAGTAAATGAGTTATGTGGGAAGAATCGTGAGTCCCATAAGTATTAACTGTGCACAGATCAGGTCAGGCACAGTCAGATTCTACTTCAAGTTGCACTGCTGTTGATATGTTCCCAGTTGTTCACACTAGACCAAATACAGTCATATCCCACATGATAAAGGTTCATGTATGGAACGCTGGTTAACCTATAATGTGTAAAATCCCGCCTTCCCGCTGTCCTTGCCTTGGAAATGGCTCCCTGAGACTCAATAGCCAAAACACCCTGTCCAATTTGGATTGAACATAATCCCTCCGGATTGCTCCATGCTGTCATCTCCTGATTGGCTGCGGACAACATTAATGACCTCTGGCACAAAGATTACCAACGAGCGCTCCAGCTCTTGAAAAGTTCTTTCACCTCCTGATTATATCTTCAGTCAGGGTCAGTAGCTTTTGAGAGCTTTGCGCACAAACCCTGGAAAAGCATTTTCCACACTGTCCTCACCCCCACTCAAGTCCTTCTGGTCCGCTGATCCATGTCTGTCAATAGTGCTATTCCTCTGCTGAGATCAGCCTTGAACAAGTCCTGCCTCTTGGTCTTCAGGCCTCTAACTGACTGTGGCCTCCATGAAATCATCCTGACCCTAGAAAAAAGCTGAAGTTCTTGCCTGCTGACTGCATCTACCAAAAACAGGTATTTGGTCCCTCATGGTTTTAATTGATAGAACAGCTGAGAGATGACAGGTAATGGGATGAAAGTGAGGAGGCTGAAGTGCAGCAAATGGGCACAGGTTAGACTCAAATCCTGGGCTGCTGCAGCCGGGACTCAGCCTCTGTACATGGGGCCCACGCTCTACTGACTGAGCTACTTTGGCACACTCTGTTATTTGCAGTGTTGAAATTCATATGCATTAGCAGAGAAAAAGTCTTCACATTCAACTGGATTTTTTCCCACTTAGTTTTTATCAGGCTATTACTAAGGGACTAAATACTCTAACTCTTAAAACATAATTCCACTTGTATATATAAAGATCACTTTACACATCTTGGGGAATGGCGGAACTGAATGCAGCATATGAGAAAATCACCCTTATGATGTCATCAGGGTTATAAACTGCAGGTATGGAAGACTTGTGCCTTGGGGAAAAAGGAAGGGAGGGCCAAATGATTGATTTACATTATGGGAAGTTTAGGATCCAGTGTATTTTAAATTTGATCTAATGGGGACTGTGGACTAAAAATCTGTCTTTCGCAAGTCTCTAAACGCTGCATGAAATGCATTAAATTGGTGGAATGCCCCTTTAATCGTTGAACAAATCAAGATGTTGATTTGCTTTGGCTTGCAGAAAATGCCTTTCCCACTGTACACAGTGTTAAACACTCCAACAACACTTGGACAATCTGGAATATAAAACTTATTTTTCTAAAACTCAGATGGCTCCCTCATTAATTACTTCCAGCTTTCTCTTTGTCACGTGCCAGGATTGTCCTCTCCTAAAGAGCAAAGACATCCACTGCTGACTTGATAGCAACCCAAAGGGCATTCTGGT
Source organism: Sparus aurata (assembly GCF_900880675.1). Lineage (NCBI taxonomy): Eukaryota > Metazoa > Chordata > Actinopteri > Spariformes > Sparidae > Sparus > Sparus aurata. Next base: position 27,296,735 of record NC_044194.1, on the reverse strand, counting down.
TTCTGTCTATTTAGACTTACAGATGGACCTTGAACATAAGAAGAGCTTAAGGTCATTCACGTAACATTATTTTTCTAACCACTGACTGTAAAGTGTAAGTGAGGGGCAATAGAAAGCATCCTGACTGGATCCATCACAAATTTTTTTTGCACGGCAAGGACAGGAAGGATCTACAGCGGGTGATTAAAACCGCCCAGAACATCACTGGTACACACTTACATCAGTGAAGTGAGATGTTTGCACAGACCCACCCCAGCCACAGTCTGGTCAGCCTGCTGCCATCTGGCAAAAGATACAGAAGTATCTGCTGCCGTACCAGCAGACTATGGAGCAGCTTCTTTACCGAAACCGTAGCCAAACTAAATAACGACAGGATTTACAACAAGAGAATTAAAAAAATCAGGTCAGTCAGGTCTGAGCAAACTTTGCATTGATCAGCACATGAGGTAAGGTCAACACTCCATAACGGTGCTGTCTTCAAAAGTGGTGTCGAAGAACTTCTCATTTCTACCACAAACAACATGTCATTCTCCCCAGCTGCTGTGAAGTGGCTGTAAAAATCTCACAGACACATCAGCTGATAATATCTTAAAACTAGATGACACCGCTGATTCCCGTGGAGGTAAGTGAGAATGTGCTTGGAGTGGAATAACCCTTTAAGGGCAAGATGGGTAACATTCACTGTATATATTAATGGGCATGGAGAAACTAGCAACATATTGAAAGATCAAAATATGATATTGTTATAAATCTTTTAAAGTGAAACTCACACCAAAATGCAACTTATGCTTTTCTGTGAATGTATATGAGTGAAACCTTCGTGTAAAAGCATAATTACGACGAAAGAGGCCGTTTAAGATTTACCATCTTTTCTTTTTCGGGTCAAACTCACTTTAAATGGGAGTGCTTGGGGCAAATTAGCGATAGCATCAAAATCACTATTTTTAAAACACTAAGAAGACTCGACACAACATGAAACTTTGCTCGTAGTATCGCAAGGGTCTCTACACATAAACACGAGCATTGAGAACATTGTTTGTGTACACAGATTTTACTAAAAAGAACGTTTTTGAACAAGTCACCTTAGCAGTAGCTTGTTCCGCTAGCCACCGTCATGACAGCTGAGAGGTGTCGATCTCCGAGTGTGACGTAACGTGGAGGAGTTAAAGCAAAACTCTCACCAAAATGCAACCTAGGCTTTTTTGTGAATGTATCCGAGTCAAACCTTCGTATAAAAGCATAATTACGATGAAAGAGGCACTTTTAAGATTTACCGTAGTTTCGTTTTTGGGCAAGCTCATTTTCAATGGAGTGCTGGGGCACTCTTATGCTAGCATCAAAATAGCTATTTTTAAAATACTAAGAAGGCTCGACACGATATGAAACTTTGCTCATAGTTTCACCAGGGTCTCTACACATGAACATGAGCATTGAAAACATTGTTTGTGTACACAGAGTTTACTAAAAAGAAAGTTTTTCTAACAACTCACCTTAGCAGTAGCTTGCTCCGCTCCCAGTCGTCATGGCAGTCAAGAAGTGTCGATCTCCGAATGCAACGTGACCTGGAGGACAGTTAAGCGTGTGGCATAAACAGGTGATCTGCGAGTGGCGAAATACAGTACGAGGCCCAGTTTCGCTAATGCTAGGGATAGGGAGGTTCTATGGTTGAGAAAATGTAGTGCCAAAAGAAAGGGCGGTCTGACAGCGATGTAAAGCGGTGTGAATTTTCTCTATATAACATACACTTGAACTGATTGTTTTAGGTGAGCCTTGTTTTAGGTGGTTAAAATTCGCTTTGCATCTGAACCCCGTTCACTGCAGTACAAAGCTGAGTGTCTGGGCTGGAGCGGCTCTCTGCTTCTCCAAACTGAGGCTGCGCTGATTGTGATTACGGTAGGGAACAGATCGACTATAGATATGTAATTTATATGACCCCGCTTCAAAAAATCCGAACTATCCCTTAAGGCATAGATAGTCAGTTTTATTCAATATTATCTGGCTCCCACCGCTGTGGTCCGGTAGGTGGCGGTATCACACCTGTAAGCTGGCTGGTCGACAGCCAGAAGAAGAACTCCCCCCCCCTTCTCCCGCTGCCTCTCTCTTCCACTGCACGGAGAGTTGTAGTAGTGGACCACTGTTGGATTCACAACAGGAAACATTTTCTTCTTTCCCTGGGATTAAAAGACGACGTTTACTTGAGGGGAAGTTACGTTCAGATAAAATGTCGTCCTGGGCGAAATCATCTGCAGCAGTCCGGCGACCAGCTGCTAACCCAAACGGAAGGTAAGCCGTATGGTTTCATGTAGCAGGTTTAGCATTAGCAGCTAATAAGCTAGCAGCCTTAGCAAATTACAAAGCAGTGTGGGCTCCACCAACTGAATACCACACCCCTTCCAGCTGTTAACGTTAGTAACGTTTGTTTGTTTGTTAACATACACTAAACACTCCTTTTTGTGTGGGGCAGTACTCAACAACTACGTATGTTTCGAAGAGCGGCGCCCTACCCCAGCAGAGAGGACAGGACCGAAGAGCTGAAGGATGCCCTGGATAGGTACCAGCTTCATGTTGACATCAAGTTGAAAGAGTCATGCAGCCTGTCATATGAGACTACTGCATGTAGACCGTCCCTTCAATTGATAATAAGCCAAGCATGTCTGGAACTGTTGCCACCCCACTCTGGATGTGAATGCTTTATTTATATAGCCCTATCTATAACTCTGAAGTTGTAGTTGAGTTTTATATCGTCATTTAACTTAATTCAGGTGAAAGAACACAGGCTTCTACCTGTTTTGCAATAAAACAACGTGTTAAAATGATTATAAAGTCATGGTATGATACTGTTCAAGCTAATCTGTAGTGTATTTTAAGTGATTTCTTGTCCCTCCATAAGAAACTTGATAGACCTTTTATGATAACTTCTGCTCGGCCCCATTCTATTTCTTAAAAACAGCCTTACAACCACAGTACACTGACACTATACGATATTTCGGTGTGTGTCACAGTGCTTGTTGCAACAGTTGGTTGAACAAGGCCCATTTCTGCCTTTTTTCCAAAATATTTCAGCAATTCACTGCTGAATGTTTTAGCACCACAGATGGTGAGTGATTGTTTGACCAAATAATGAGCACTGTGGCACATTCATGTCTGAGACCCAGGTTCTGTGCAGCGTCCTTGACTGTGGGAGTTGTAAAGGAATTGCCAAATGTTTGGATATGAATATCAGAATCTCTCTTTCATTCTTTACATCTTCAGTCATTACAAGTCATCACACACAATATAATAACCTGGAGAACAGTAGTTAACAGTTGTAAATAATATTCCTTTTCACCGCTTTTCTTTCAGTTATGAAGAACTAGAGCAAATGAAAAACTACGGAGGAAGTGTGAAGTATGAGGGGTACAAACATCAGCCAAATGGTGAGACTTTTTTTGATATTATCACTAAAAGCACAATAATTAGTTTGGACCACTAAATGTTTTGTTTGCTTTTTGTTATGAAGTTTTTTTTGTGTCACTGCATATTAAATGAAGTAAAATTATGTTTCTTCAAAATCTGATATCCCATTGGTTGATGCTTTTAAATACCTCTTATGACATGGTATGATACCCACGGTATGCATTCAGCCTAAAAAGCTGCTAAATAATGCAAAAGTTGCAAAATAACTATATAATCTGCTCTCATTTCTCCGCCTGCAAATTCATGTATCTTGCTTATCTTTCTCTGTTTCCACTCTGTCTCCCTTTACATCATCTTCCTCCCCTCCCAACATCTTCACCGTACTCAAAATCGCCAGTCAAACCGCCCAAGCCTGTCAAGCCGGAGGGCAGCACCCCAGCAGACAGACGTAAAGGCCTATATCAAAAGTTCTACAGACAGGTGCAAGAAGAGAGGAAGCCGCCTGACTGTGTGGTCGTCTCTGTGGCCAGCCAGTGCCTGTGAGTACTTACAACAAGTCCAGACCAAAGCAGTTTAAGCAGACTACTGGGCGGCTTAAACACGCAGGGCTTTATTGTTTCTACTTGGCTGCCAGTCACTGAAACAACACTGATGGATCTCGTTTAATTGTCCATGTTTTTATCAGCAGCACATCCTCATTTTGACTTGGCTGGAATGATGCTGATGTTTGTGCTACTAGTTTCTGCTATATGCAAGTGCTTGTTGTCTGGGAGATCACATCTCACATAATTTAACAACACAATAGTAATGATACAAGCCCCATTCACACTGCCTTTTGCATGCGGCGATCCTGCGCCAATTCTCCGCACCCTCCTCTGTGTAAAACTTTCAGATGTGGAGAGTGGGAAAATTTCGCTCTGGCGCTGATCCGCCTCTGGAGGTAGTATCAGGGCCGCATTATTGGTGAGCTGTCCCAATGTGAACGGATAATCCGGAGGCGCGGAGCGGGGGCGTGTCGGTCGTGCAGTTAGATAACTGCACAGGTCCTTTACTCAACTAAATACAGAGAAATGTCAACGTTACAGGACCAAACAAAAGTAACGTAGTAACTGTAACTGTCTTTGGTGACTTATATGAGGAAAACAAATACCACAGCTTTACGTGGAGAAGCTTCTGTCCTGCCGCCTGTCCTACCGACTCTTTGTCACATTTCTGCCCGAAAAAAAGCGTTTGTCACTGGCAAAAACTGTAACTCACAGAGTGTTTGTGATGAAAATAAATCACCGCGACCATCAGCCCTCCCGACCGAGACTTCAGGGAACTTTCCCCCAGAAACAGCCTCCCTCCCCGCGAGTGAGGGAGTCAGACAGGGTCCTGTTTTCTGATGGTGATTATGTAATTTAGTGCGAAAAACGTAACTTCGTCACAGCATCCATATGATTATAAACTGTCCGCGGATTTAGATTGACATGGGACACCTGGGAAACACTGACGTCATCAACATGACGTGTACCGTCACGCCTCTTTAGGAGCCGCAGCACTGGCTTTCTGTGTGAATACACGGCAGAACGGCGGAGATGCTTTGCTCTGTGTGAATCACCATCGGCGGAGAATTGGCGAACCACCGCTCCGGAGATAATGCGGAGACGCTGTGTAAAAAGGGCTACAGACTACAGAACACAACAATACATTAAATGTAGTTTGTAATTCTTCTTCTTAGAAGATGGGAAGTCACTTCACTGACAATGATAAAACTTTCCATCTCTTAAGCACTAAACACTTTTTAACATAGAAATGGGCGAGAAACTTGGTCACTAGATTTGTACACAGTTTATAAAGGAATATTTTTAATCTATGATAAGTTAGCGTAGCTGTTAAAGTAGTGCACCAACTACAAGTAATTGCTGGCTGGCAGCTGGATCAGTTTTGGATTTGTTAGATTAAGTGATATTGCGATAACTGTAACACATACAAGGACTTCCATGTTTTTAATTACTAGTGTAAATGATAATTTTTGCACCACAATGTTAAAGCCCCTGTACGGAGTTTTTAACTGGATATGCAAAAGTCTCTGGTTTCTGCGGATGTGCCTCTGTTACCTACAACAGCAAATGAGCCCATCAGCGTGAAGATACGCTATTTCTAAGTAGTCTAATTCTATACCTCTGAAAGGCCTTGGTCGGGTCGGACCACTGACGAAACGATTTACGGCAGTCAGACCGGAACTGACGACATTCAGGATACGGCATAGCTGTTTTGTTGCTATGCTAGCCAGTGCTAACCGAGCTAAGACTTTTGTCATGGCTGATAATGAGACAAAGAAAAGAAAAAGAATTCGAACCGAAGACCAACGAAAGGCCAAGAGGGAATCCGATCGAGCTAGGGCTAAAACACGGATAAACATAGGTGATTCCTTCCAGAGATGGAGAGAGTTGCGGGGCTTGAAGGGAGGGTCGGATCCAGAATTTGCCCAATTCCTCCTATACAGGTTTTTACATTTTATTTCATTTATGAAATGTAATGCGGGACGTAGTTTACAGCAAAACATGAATTTATGTTGTTACAACAAAGCTGGCTAACGTTACCACTAGATTAGCTCTAGATACTACACTCGTGAAAACGACAACAAACGTCTTAGATCACGCATCCATTTCAGCTGTGTGTATCAGCCCAGCCGACCTGCAACGATGCATCGGTAATATCCTCTGTCATTATAAATGATTCAGTTCATTACTTAGAACAAAACATCCATCACAATCACTGTGACTTTGCTGTAACGCTAGCTCTGTAGCACCGTGGGTAATATATATAGCTGGGAAATTGCAGCGCAACAGCAGCATTACTTTGTTTCACCGGCGGCATATTATATTAAGTAGAAATACAAATAGACACATTACCCTCGTCCATATGCACGCTGCAGATAGCTGCTAAAAAAAAAAAAAAAAAAAAAGTTTTCAAAGCAAGTCCCGTCATTTTTCCGACGTTTCCAAAACAAATCTACACGCGCCGGCCAGACAAACGTCTTCACGACAGTGGGCGCTAGAGCTCATGGGAAATGCAGTCTTCATTCCGGCAAAACACCACCGCTTTCGTCCAGCGGGGCCGCCAAAATCCACACTAAATGAAAAGTCTGTACAGGGGCTTTAATTTAAAAAAATATATGTATATTTGTGGTAACAGGATTTGTGGGCCTGGACGTCCCTGCGCCACTACTTCGTCACACATTTCACCGTTGTCAAAACTTTGCAGCTTTTCTGATTTGAATATTGCTCTCAGCCATATTGAGGAGCCCTAGATTGAACTTTTGAATGATCGAATCAATTGACTGTGTGTATGCGTACTTGACAGCAGCACTTCCAGTGGCTCTTAGGAGTGCATTATTCTGCAGTGAGGTGGTGAACCATCATCATGCATTCTAATACTCCAAGAAATTACGGCTCAGGTTATCCTTTCATAACCCAGTATGTTTTAAACTGTTGTGTTGAATGATTATGCCTGGTGACTGATAGCTGTTTCACAAAGACAAAATCCAAATTTCATCCACTTTATTTAATATGCAGGTATTATTAACGCACTGTATTTGTGTAGAAAGGCCCATTTCATGCTCGCATATGAAGAAAGTAAGTAACACCTTGACTTTGCAGCCCTCTCTCATTAATGAAAAATGTACAGTGTGTAACATTAATCCAAATTCAATTAGTAACATTTCTTTTCCATGGACAGTACATATCAAATATGTCTTTGATCACATGTTATCTTCAAATAACTTTATTTCATAAAAGCTTCCATTGTTACATACCAGTGACCTTTCTTCACACATACAAATCTTCTTCCTTTCATTTTCATTTTTTACTAATAGTTTTGAGTAGATTCTGTACGAAGCTGATAAATAAATACCATTAAATTGAACTGCCCAAACATTACATATTAGCAGATATGCTAATATGGTTATACAACTGTAATAGCCTATGTACAAAGTAGCAGAAGAAGTGCACAAAACATGTATACTAACTACACAATGCAACATCAAAATATAATTTAATGCACAAGATATACATGCACAAAAGGCAACTATGAAGTTGTTCAAAACATGGCAGCATTTCTGTTACTATGACAGATGTTATTATAGTACTAGTAGCCAACAGGCTAGCAGACTACCTTTAAAGTACTTACAGGGCTGAAACTGATACATATCTTACTATGTCTACAATGAGACAGTGCTGTTATCAGCAGGCTATCCAGCATTTATTCCCTAAACCACAAAATGGATTCAGTTTGTCAGTACCATAGCACACTTAACAACTGTTGACCACAAAAGTCATAAATCACATGTAGGTAATATTATGTACTCCTTGGGATTTTAAACCTGATGATGTTGGCCATACATTTGTGTGACTGTTAAGTAATTTTACATGTATTTCTTTTTTAACAAAAACATGTTCTTATTGTTACTAATTAGTTTCAAGCTTTTGGTTTTGATCAAAATTTGAAAATTGGACAGTCGTTAATATTGTAAGTCAAATTTATTCTTTGGACAAATTCACTAATGGCTAATTATATATTATATATATACAATATCAAATGTGTATTGTTGGTTTAAAGACATATTACGTTGCTTTGAATGGTAAACATCCAACCCGGGCTTAAGATCTGGCTATGCAGCCATGATGCATTGTTGGCTAAGTTTTGCTTTTTGTAAACAAGGTATCAGTGTTCATGGTAATTTGTGAAACCACTTCTGCAACATAGACCTCTTTTCCTATGACATTCCTGTGGTTGGTTCATTCCAATCACTCATATTTTGCTACATTATGGATATTACAACTATGCTTGTTAACTTTCTGCATACAAACTGCTGCCTGTGCTAGTGACAAGCAGATTCTAGCAGATTGTCGCCATATTTACCTTTTTGTTCCCACAATTTTTTCTAACTGTTTTTTCTATTTCTGTGTCTGTGGACGACATCTATCCAAACTCCACGATTCAACAGAGTGGTCAACAGCTGCACTACACTTTTTGATTTTTACCTTTTAAAGAAGGACTGCAGTTTGTTGCAGATTCAAAACATCCATTTGAACAAGGCCCTCTGATTTACCAGATTTTTTAGCTGAACACATACAACTACAACACTAAATACATCAATAAGAAATCCCAAAACACTTGGTCCTGTCTAGTGAAAGAGACATATTATGCTTGTTTTCAGGTTCATAATTTTATTTTGAGTAACATGCTTAATGCCCAAAAAACACATTTGTTTTCTCATACCGCCCAGTACTGCAGCCCGTGTGGGCTTCACATAATAACACAGTTAATGCTCGTTCAGCTAGCGCTACAATAGCTTTACAAACACAAAATGGAGCACGGAAAAAACAGTTACCGGCATCAAACGTACTTCTCATTATTAGTTGGCTTAGTGTTCACAGTTTCTCTTGACTATAGTAGCCACAGTAGCTGAGCAACCTGCTGAGCTGCAAAATTAACAATAAAGCAACGTAAAAATGGCAAAACTTACAGCTTCCAAGTTTTAAGTTAGGTCAGACACACCCGGTATTGATTGATTGATTCTTGAGCTTGTACAATTACTGGCCCCCATTGGTTGATAAGTCCATAGTCCAGAGTCAAATCCACACATCTTTGAGTTTTTTTTATCTGAAGTTACCAGACCAGTTGGAAACACACACAGTTCAATAGTTTTCCAGTCATTGTGGTGACATTTCAGTGACATTTTCACCAGGATGAAGACGTTTGTGTTGATTTTTGCAGCCAACAACAGAGCAGCTCCTCTGTGTAGTGCTTAGCTTAGCTCGTCTTGTTATAAATATCCTTTCACACTTAAAAATGTTGTAATGCTGTGGCTCCTTGTTAAAAACGTGCTCATCTGTCCTACCAACAAAGAGTAGTTGTGCTAAATTCATTCTTACAAGCCAAGCAAGCTGCTAAGCATAAATGTGTGACACATAGTGTAATGTTATAAAGTCACGCAACTGGACAAGGCTTTACTCACAAGGCTCTCACAACTCTCAAGACCCCTTACATGCACATGAACCCATAGAACACAATGAAGGAATGGGAAAAAAAATTAAAAGGCACGACATGACGCCTTTAAAGATCCACACATACAGATTTCACTACACAAGCGCAATGATGACTTAGTTAACTTTTGTTGGTAAGGTCACACTATAAATCGTGAAATGACACTATGAGAGATATAATTTAGGTTTCTCTATATACCAGTGGAGTCACTTAGTATAGATATGTCAAGTTAACAAAGTGTTTCTCTTCCTCTCAAAGGGATTACCCCAAATCGCTAAGCCAGTGCTTGCAGGAGCGTGGCCTCTCAGTGGAAATGCTCTACCTTCACGCGGAATCGGGCCTGACCCGGGCCCTGCAGGATGTCCGAGCAGACGGCTCCCCGTTATGTATTCTGGTGGAGCAGACAAACATAGCTCTGTCCTCCTGCACTGTTATCATATTCTCAGAATCCCTCAAAAGTAAGTCCCTACCCATCATTCCTTAAAGATTAGTCAAACAGCCTCACTTACAACCCTCCATCCCTTCTCAACTAATGCTCTAATTCACGTTTTACCAACAAATTTGTCAACAAAATACAGAAAAGAACTCAGATTTAAACAAACACCAACATACAGAGTCCTTAAGCTACAGTTCCTCACCCCATTGTTGCACCACATGTGTTGTATTTATATTATTATATATCTATAAAAATCTCCCAAAAAGTCCATAAAAACTACACAATTAAATCTGCACATATATTCTTTCAATATGCTGATGGCACTCTATTGCACAGAGAGCCACTGGAACACACACATAACATCACAAACTACAACATTACAAACTGAATGAATAAGTATAAAAGTATTTATGTAAAAGAGATGGTTCTACATTTTGGTTTGGGTTTCTTGCCAAGAGTTAAAGGAGAAGATCGATGCCACTCTCATATCTGTCTGATAAACATGAAACTACCAGCACCATAAAACACATATCTTATTTGTTTAATCAGTAGCAAAACCTCAGAAAAGCCAGAATGCAATGTAAAAACATTTCACTGTGAGGGACTATTCTTGTCCTCGCTGTGAGGTTGCTGGACAACTAGCCCAGGTACTTACTTCACCCAGCAACACTTGTATACTATCTATGGACAAAGCCAGACTAGCTGTTTCCAGTGTTAGTGCTAAGCTAAGTTAACAAACAGCTTCCTGTGGCTTCATATTGCCTGACAGATACAAGAGTGATATTGATCTTGACCGTGACAGACGGGTGTATTTCCCAAAATGTGAATTATTCCTTAAAGGGAAAAAATCCTTAACCATAACCTTGGTTGAATTTTCTACACAATTCTTTCTATATTTATACTGATATAATTTCATCATGTGGAAAATACACAGCACTGAGTGTGCTTAATTCATTAATTATTATTAATTAATGAATGAACAAACTGCGATTCAAATTCCTCACAAAAACTGATATTTTGTAAATAGCATACAATGCACAATAAATCTGCATAATACAAATTACAAAAACGCATTAGATAAAACAGGAGCATCACTACTCTGCAAAGTAATGTGATTGTTCTCAGAATATTATACTTTTCATTGCTCACAAAAACCCCAACCATTTTCTAGTCTGATCTATAAAACCACAATAAAATCAATAAAAAAAAATCAATGTTATCTATGTCCTCAAAGTAAATATAAAACAGGAATGACCTAAATACACAATTCATTTAAACTTTTTTCATTGTGTTTGAATGCACATAACAAAATTCCGAGCTAAATTAGCAGTTACTGTATGTGCAGTGACGTTATGCAGCAAAAAATAAAATTACTGATTAAATGGACATGTTTACACAAACTGTATGTCCATTTGTCTTCCAACAAACCACAACCCCCTTTCAAAAGCATTTACGTCCAAAATACCAGTTTATCAGCTCAATATGCTGACCGATGGCATCACAAAAAAAAACCCCACTGATATCAGTATGACCTGAATGACGTGTAAGAACCCTGTTGATTTTTAGTGCAATTTCCACGTTTTTTTGTCTTTCTTGTTTCACTTCTTTCTTCCCCTTCAGTCCCCTGACACGTCACCATTAACATTCCCATTTCCCTCCCAGTCCATCGCAACATGCCCAAAGACCAGGCCATGGATTTTGTTGTAGCCGAGTACGGTCGCAGCCTCGCCAAAGAGCGTCCGCCAAGGGACCCCGCAGACATCGCAGCACAGGCATCACAGTTGCTGGATGACTTCCTGGATCGAGAAAAGATCGAGCGCCACGCTGTTCCCTCTGAAACCCGTCCGCTCCTCATGCTGTTAGCTGAGGGCGTGCACCTCTACCCAGAGGAGCTGGAAACAATCGCACAGTATGTCCATTCTCGGCAGCAGCACGTGCAAGGTGGGAAACTGGTTGAACTGTTTTACCTAACGCTGGGATAGCTGCTACACCAATATTACTGATTTCACTTTTAAGGCAGGATGAGAAAGGATCTGTCGGTAGCAGTTTGTAAATACGGCGTTCAAAGTCGATTGCTCCTGCACAGTAGCTCACTCTTGTATGTGTGCTTATGATGACATCTTCCCACCTTCAAGCACTGCATTCTGTTATTGGCTTGGGGATTCACACTTGGAGCAAGATTCCCTAATCCAAAGGGTTGTGACATCGAAATAGTGTTGGGAGTGCAGTCACATCAATTGACGTAGTGCTTTAAAGTTTTTCGTAAAAAAATATAGAATGATTGAATGACAAGTTATTATTATGTGACAACACTTTAAATGCAACACGGAGAGTATTTGTCACTTTCCAGGCATCAAACACTGGAACTCAGGTGACAAGGTAACACACACTCAGTGCTTTCATATACACTGTCAAGTTGCATTGAGACATAATATGCTAAATGCAGGTTGAGTTTGAGTCTGGCTGGTTACTACTCTGACTCGGTCAGGTTTGGGCAGAAAAATGTGGCCCGAAGTGCACTCTTATATACACCATTGCTCAGAGGTTGGCGCCCAGAGTGTCCTGTTACTAATACCAAGAGCATAAGACAATATAGGCAGATGGCCGGGTCGGCCACATGGATCCAGATCGGGTTGTAAGTGATGATTGAGAGAGATTATTTTTGTATGATTAGATACTTTGCTCTTTAGAAAAAAATCTGACTCATTCTGTCTGTAACTTCTTATTTGTTCTTTCTTCCTCTTTGGGCCATACCTTTCCTAACTGGTGTGGTTGTTTCTTCTTTCTTTGATCTGTTTTTCCCTGCAGTCTCCAACACCGAGGGGGAGAGGGGTAACATGCTACCTCCAGGTCTGGGAAAACCGCCTCCTCTTCTCCCTACTCCACCTGGGCCCCCTCAGTCCCAGTCTGGAGACAGAGAAGATGGGCCAATGATGGACCTCCCCCCACCTACACGCCCTCCTCTCTTGCCCTCACCAGGTTAGACTATGGTCTGACCACTTACTGAAAACACATTTTTAACTTTTAAAAAGTTTAAATGTGTGGGAACTATTTACCTGACAACCGTATGAGAATTGTGTTCATGCACCTGTGTCAGAGGCCTCTAAATTAATTGTGCCTAGTCCTGTGATTACAAGTCTTCTGTCTCTCCTTTTAGGCTCTTATCCCAAAACTAAACCTCCTCCACTGCTGTCCTTGCATCGACCTCCTGGTCCGTCATTGGGGGCTCCAGCTCCACGAGGCCTCTTGTCCTCACACATGCCCTATGGTGTCCCCACTTTGCAGCGCGGGCCGCTACTTCACCACGGTCCTCCATACCACCCAGGGCCCAGGGGCCTTCTCGGGGGTAGAGGAGCAATCCTGCCATCTCTGAAGAGTTCCCGTCCTCCACTTCTCTCTGCTCCAGGTGGGTTGCTTGTATATCTTTTCCCCCTCACTCAGATATTTCTTGGTCGTTTTCATGAGATATATATATATATAGGTTCAGGGTGATTTTAGGATTGCAATCCAGCATTCATATAAAATTAATGTGTACATAAACAAAATGCTGGTTATAAACAGACAAGACACTTAGATTGAGCCTTGTTGTGTAATGTCTGTTTTTTTTTTTCCCTTCTCCCTCTGATTAGGTGCCCCTCTTCAACGACCAGGCGGCCCCCGACACTGAGAAAAGACACACAAACACACTGTAACACATGCAGGCTAAAATTTCAGGAAGTTTTTTTTTAAAAAGTTTTCACAAAACAAAAGACTCCTGGAAACTGTGTAGGTGCTTGTTCTGAGCTTTTTAAAAATACACTAGTACACCACATTCAGGTAGATGAAAAAAATGGTAGTTGATGTTTGAAAGTAAGGATCGATGGAGGATGGCATGGACTATTCTATTGACTGACCTTTTTCCTCCCAATGTCCCTCTATAATTGTTTCCTTGTTTCTCTTTATAACTTACTGAATCTTTCACCCAGAGTCATGCTGGTAAAAAAATATGTTCTGTACTTACACATTGGGTTTCTAGACTCCACAATGTTTATTTAGGTTACAGTGACTAACTGGATCGATCGTTTACTACCCAACTCAGAAATAAATCTGATCACCAGTGAACATCAGGTTCATATTTACAGCACCAAAAGGCAAAGTATTGGTGGTCATACGGTGGTAATAGGACTTTTTATTTTTATGTATATAGTGAATATATCAAGTAATCTACCTGCTGTGTGTGTTTCAAGATGGTGCTCAAGATTTCACAAGGAGTTGTCAAAGAATCAACAATTGAAAGTTTGTTCATACAAGCTGTATTCTTGGCCCAAGTTGTATTTTTATTTATATATAATTTTATTTTTGACACAAGTAGATGTGATCGGTCTGAAGGAGTTTTGTCTATTGGTTTTTATTCTGAAGTTGCATGTACTATATTTGGCTCATTTTTTGAGTTCAGGACATCCATGTGTTGTCTTAAGTGAGAGTATTGACACTTGCCTAAACTGAACTAAAAATACCAACCTCTACCCTGGCATTCAAAGTATTGTCTCCCCAAAAACTGCAAGCTTTGTTTGGTCATCAAGAATACAAACGGCCCATTGTGTGTTTCATTAAAGCACAAGAGTAAGCTATGATGACCTATAGGAATCTGAACTTCATTACGTATTCTTTTCTTTGTCAATAATTTATGCAAAATTCAAGTGAACAAGTACTGGATTTTCTTCACAGAAGAGTGTCTGTTTTCTAAAACGGTCTCAATAAAGATTTTTTTTTTTGTAATTAGTGTTTCATTGCATTTTGTCCATTAACTTTGTCACACTGTGGTTAACAAGAAAATGAATGATGTATACATGAATTTATGACTAATGAGACACATGTATTTTACTATGTTAATATTTACCATAGTTCAACCTGGTTTACAAGCAACATATTAATCCTCAGACATATCATATGTTTACGTAGGTAGGTATTATGTACATGGTGTTTGGTTTACCTCAAGTTTTGTCCACATGTACAATGTATTCTAAGTAGGTTCCCCCTACCATTTGATTATAATACTTTATAAATTATGGATAGATATTGTGTGGTTCATCTATGAACATTATTTGGATCTGCATAAAGTGGCAGCTGATGTTTATGAACCTTTACAGTCACTTAATGGGTTTTTTTAAGCATCTCGTTCTTTGTTAACAGTGAATTCACTATTGACTAAGATTATTTAACTAAATTCATCATTTATCCATAATGGTTGTTATAAAATGTAACTGAAGGCATCATATACCATCTTAGGGAGACTTGAGTCTGAGTGAATAGGTCTCTTCTCAGGTTTGCACATATGAACGCTGGTCTTTCCACGTTCTCTGCAAAACCCCTCGAGCGCAATCAAAGTGTACGTAGTGTACAAGAACTGTGAGCAAGGCTTCGTCTGATGTGTCCCCTTGAAATAATAGCGTCAGGCCTACAACAGAAGCGCAGTTACCTTGACTGAAATTACGGATTTTTCCTGGGTTTTGAAAAGATTTGGGATAATGTAGGTACACAGCTCAATATGATATATAACAAAGGTCAACTTATTTTTAGAAAATTTTATGCAAAATTGTTATATATTTACCAGCTCAGACAGCACGGCTGGTGGAAACCTACTGTAGCAGGAAATGCCATAAAACAGTTTTAAATACTCTGCCGTGTGTTTGCATGAGGATTAATAGTTTTAAAAAAGTCAGCCATCACCCCTACAAACAACAGCTGCACATACAATACATACTATATTTGCTTATGACAGGGCATCTTTTCATATTGTCATATACCAATGTCTGTAGGTTTTATTTGATTAATTTGATAAATATTTAAAGCATGTTTTTTATGATGTCAGTGGAAGTGGTCAGAAGGAGTGTGCCACCTCTGCACATATGTAAACCTGTAGCTGCTAAGTTTTTACTGTTGTGTGAATTTTTAGCAACACATTAACTGACAGTCTGGATCTTCATTGGTACTTTTTCACCCTGGCATGTCCACCTAATATTGAATATGTTATAAATTTGTCACTTGGTAGCTCCAGAATTGTTTTATACAATTGGGTACTTATTTACGACCATACACCATTATCTTTGAAGAACATTATGAATGTAAAAAGAAACAAACAAACAAAAAAACCTGCCGTAAGATGCAGGTGACCTAACCTTTACCAAATGTCCTTAATCAAAAACAGGGCTCGTCCGGGATTTGAACCAGGGACCTCTCGCACCCTAAGCGAGAATCATACCCCTAGACCAACGAGCCTGAATGCTGTCACAACAGACACTTCAGCTGCCACAGCACCCTCTGCTGGTTATAAGATTAAGATAAGTTTACTAGATTCTAAAGTCAATATAAACAATATCAACTAAATCTAATTTGAAGATTTGTATGAACTGGTCCGGTAAAGTGTTTCATGTATGTGGCTGTGTGTGTGTTGTACAAACCTGGTGCATTTTTGGGTTGAGGATAATTCCATTTTGCCATTTGACTCTTATCACTGAATGATTATTTCAATCAACAGCCACCCAGCATAAAAGTATCCTGGCCAAGTAGACCTCTGCTCTGCTTGAGGTTGGAGCTATTCTGAAAATGATGTGAGGTCATTAAACTTCATGATCCAGTGGAAATGGCCATGTTACTAATTTTGGATTGAAATAGTATATAAAATTAAAATTAAAAAAATTAAAAATTAAATGTTACAAGTTCTGCTGACCTTAACAGGTTCAATGAGAGAGATTCACATACTACAAAAGTAGGACCAGTCATTCAACATCCATCCAAAGCGGCCCTGAATGTCTCTTTTAGGTTGTTTTAATTTATACTGTACAATAGACAAACATTCAACTGATAGTGCCCATAATATATACCTTATGAAGTATCGCTGACTGAGTGTAAAAAGAAGCTCTCGCCCTCTCTCTCTCTTCGAGTTACATCTTTTTAGCTCTAGATGGCGATGTACACCTGTTCTATTGCTTCATACACCACCAGGACAGAACTTCAATGGCAAACATGTAGAGATCAAAAAGTTTGTATGTCTAAGTCTCTCCTGTTTGTTTTGAAGTCTACCTTTAGGCCACTTCTCACTGTTAATATGAACAGAGACCTCGTCGTCCAAAGGCATGACTGGAGCGAGCAGGATCACCCACAGCCTGCTGCAAAACACACTCCTATACTTTACAAAGCCTACCGTTTGCAATTAAAAATAGCAATAGCTGAAAATGCCAAAACGTACCATAGATAAGATGTGTCTCGTCTTCAGTACTGTATCAGAAATACCTCTGGGCTTAACATTGCATAGCGAGGTTATTTGTCAGTTTACACATAAAGACATCTTTACTTTTATTTTTTAGAAAATAATCTTGTCTTTTTTCAATGTGGTTATGACTGAATGGCTTCCGTTTAATGCACATCAAATATGATTGATTTAAATCCATTGAGGTTTGTTGGCTCAACCTTTTCATCCCTGACTAAAATTCATTACTGCAGTTTATTATATCTATATTGTTACCTATACACGTCCATAGTGCAGCAACACACACACACACACACACACACACACACACACAAACACATTGTATTAAAACTGATAATCAGTGAAATAAATGTAATCAAACAAAAAACCTGTTTTTTTTAATTGTTGCTTACATTTATTTCTAAATTTCTTTGGTAAAAATATATATGCGTGTATGAATATGTAATATTCCCTCCTCACATTTAAACAGCAAAATACTGGCAGCCAGACCAAAAAAATTAATGTTAAAACATCAAATGAACAGACAAGTCGTTCTGATCATCATGCCTCAAGTCTGGTTTATTTTCTCTCAGCTGTGACTTGAGTCGACTCAAAGATGTTACATGCACCAAATAGCTGTAGGAAAAGCCCAGAAAGCATAAAATGGCCTCATTAAATGATTTTCAAAGTGAGACTGACTCTTGGTAAGTTTGAATGCTGCTTGAATTCAGTAGCCTACAGTTTAATCTTGCTTTTCTAGGGTCTAATCTCTCTGGTAGTTTCAGACTTCCTCCATTGGGGTTCCTGTAACGAGCTTCCCTAAGAACTCAAGTTAGCAAAATACATTTCTAAACTGTTTGAAACTCCTTTAAAAATATATCACAGAAAGCTTTGCTTCGGTCTCTGGCGTGGCGCCATAAAGTTTACATTCACTTATTAATTACTTCTATACCGAAAAGTGCACTTGAGTGGTAATAACTTCTTAGAAACTGCTGCGTAAACAAAGTTTATTCTTATTATTGACATTATTAAGTTAGAGTGGGAGCAAAAGACACAAACACACACATAGGGTGAATGTGTCTGCATGTGTCTGTATTCTGTCCTTGTCGGTGCCTCCTCCTCCGCCTCTCTTCCAGCTGTGGGTGCACTGCTGCGAGGAGCCCATCAGCTCAGGAAGTAATGGACAACTGTCTCCACCTCATTACACCAGCCTACACACACACTCTCTGATTGGACACTGTGCTCGTGTGAGAGCGTTGTTTGTGGGTAGAACAACAGCAGCAAAATGTCGGTGTTCAAGTAAATTCATATCCTAAGTGTCTCACTGAAGTATTGTTCTTGCTGTTACAGGAATGTTTTCCAAAGAGAATCGTATTAAAATTGTTTAATTCACCAAAGCAGTGGTGATAATAATCCATGTGGTGGGCTGCAATGAGGTTGCTTTGACAAACATCTGCGTGACATACAGAGGTTTCTTCAGTCCCTTTACATAATAGGGCTGCAGTCTGAAGAATCTGAAACGTGTCTCACTAAACCATATTTTTCACTAAAAATCTTCAAATTTAGTACAGAACAATATGATGTGATAACATGTTTCATCCCTTGAGTGGATTTTTAAAACTTGGGATAACATTTTGGTCAGATGGCAGCCACCAAATATGTTTTGATCCCGCTCTGGATCATTCGACAATTCTTCGGTAGCAGTCGGGCGGCCCCGGAAAGACCAAAAAATTGTGTAATAGCAGGCCAAATATGTTTGCAATTCATTGTTATCAGCTAACATGTTAATGTGGACACACCAACTAGCATACTCATAAGGTAAAATACTATAAACTTGTATACTTTCCCAACTTCTGGTCACTTATATTTGTTTAGACTTCTAGACAGGCGCAGGCAGAAAAATTATTAAATGCTTAAAGAAATGTAAAAAGATTTACAGGAATAAATATTGTTTGTGGAAACGAATAAGGGGAAAGGCAAAGGGAAACAATAGAGAAAATGGGAAAGTAAATAAATAGTTGAATTAATACAAGGATCAATATATACTGAGGCAGATTAAATCATTAAAGCATTCAGTGCAATAAAATGGTGGATTGATTTATTTATCGAGCCGTCTCTTTATTTCTTAATGCATTTTTTGTTTTTGGCTGGTTCGGCCCCCCACAGAGAATTGGATTAATTATTTCTGGTTAGTGCTTCCTTTTCCCTGCTCCGTGTGTTTAATCATTACAATGAAAGACCTTGAAACAGTCCAACAAATTATCTACCCATGCTAACCTGAATCTCAGGTTAACCCTAACCTCGCAATTGAACTAACTGTCACGATAGTGGACTAATTTCTTCTCAAGAAAAAAAAAAAATAAACCTTGAAAAATAGAATTCCCATAAAATGGAGACCATGGACATCGACATAAAACGCATACAGGAATGTAAATGAATAAAAGCCACAAAGAAAGTTTATCTGGTTTGATATGAAAAAACCCAAAACAGGCACTAAAACTTTCAAAGCTTTTTTTTGGGAACTAAAGTGTTGGATACACACCTTTCACACACACCCCTCCTTATCCTGCCACAACAACACTATTCCTCCCATTTTCCCACCTCTGTCTGTCTGTCTGTCTCTCATTTATTTGCCATGTGCATTGCTCTTGTCACCAGGTTTTTTGAGCAGAAACTGGATAAAAAGAAGAACAGAGGGCAATTATGTGACTGAAAACACAAAAACAAATTCTCTCTCCTCCACCGACATTGTCTGCACGGTCCGGCTCCACCCCCCCGACGTCCCTCGTCTCCCCTGTTGCTATGTCTCCTCTTACTTTCTACCCCCCACACCCTCTGCTCCCCACTGGATATCAATCAGAACCTATCACTCCAACTATTCCTGCTGCCGTTGTGTCAGAATTCACAGGAACTTCATCAAACTGGGAAACTGTTTCATTGTTACATCGAACCCTTGCTGTGTCCTGTGTGTGTGTGTGTGTGTGTGTGTGTGTGTGTGTGTGTGTGTGTGTGTCGGGCCCACGTGGTAGAATTAATAGAATGCACGCACAGTTCCTCACCAACCAGCTTCACATGAAGGCTTGCACACATGCACATACTTGACAACCTGCACCCCCCCCCCCCCATCTCCACCATCATCATACGTACACACACACAAGCACACACGCACGCACACATGAATACACACATTAGGGTGTTAATTGTTGTGATAACACCTTCCAATAACAAGGCTCTAATTATCAACATGTTTGGCTGTTGGAGTGTGTATCTGGCACTTGTGTACGGATCATGGGGTGAGCATGTTTGTGTGTGTGCCAGTGTGAGGTGTGGCACCAGGGGAAGAAGGTTTGATGATTTTGAAATATGCTGCTGTGTGTGTGTGTGTGTGTGTGTGTGTGTGTGTGTATTGGGGTGGGGTGCGCTCTCGTGTATGGGGTGATGATGTCTCAGTCTCAATACGCATTTGCATATGACAAGGGGTCCTTTGTCCTTTGGTTAATTGCAAATACTACATTTGAAAAAGGACACCACTGCATTACAGACAGACACAGATATGACCAGATGATTCTCGTGTGTTTAACAAATAGCTCATAAAATTCACTCCTGCCCTCCGCTCTGCCCTAAAGTCCTGAGTTTTAACCGTATGTGTTGGCAGCTAAGGCTACAAAAAGCCCAGCAAGAAAAATAAAGAGCTCCAAAGCGCACATTTCTCAGACCTTTATGAAGTGGAGACTTAAAGGTCCAGTACATAGGATTTAGTGGCATCTAGGGGTGCACAATACTGACCCGACATTGGGAAATGTATGTTACCGGTTAAGAGCCGATAATCCCAGGTTAATTTGCTTTCATTAATTCAACAACTGCAGTGTCTTCACCCGATGATACAGTACGCGGTGGTATGCCCCTTTAAAGTTGGCTTGTTGTTCGCACAAAGAAGAAGACTAGCAGCAGGAGGAGAAGAAAAAGATGAACAAGAAAAGAAGAAGAAAAGAAGAAGAAGCAAAGAAGAAGAAGAAGAAGAGGTAACAGCTGCAGCGTCTTCACAATGTGATACAGTAGGCGGTGGTATGTAGCCTACTGTATCATAGAAGAAGAAGAGGAAGAAGAAGAAAAAGAAGAGACGGTGTGGATAGTTTTTACAGTTTCAGAGGATGAAAATGCAATTTCAGTCTGCAAGACTCGTTCCACAGGGGTTCAGAGAAGAGGGAAAATGTTTTAACATAACAACTCCTCAGAGTTGAATTAGAACTATAATAAATCATCCATCTTGGCTCACTACATCATAGCCTTTTTTACCCTCATGTTCTCATAAACTACAGGATAGGGACTACTTTTAAAATTGAAATGACCAGGATAAGCAGGTAATTATCGGTTAACGCAATTAGCTGACTAAATCCGTATCACGCATCTCTAGTGGCATCTAGCATTGTTGTTGTAGATTGCAACAGACTGAACGGCCCTCGTCTAACCATTCCCCTTCTGTGGTTGCCTAGAATTCAAAAATGTATTCAGTTTATCCTACTCCGCCTCTGATTGGCCTACCATGCACGATATTCTCATGCCAACCCAGTTTAAAGGGAACCCTGATTAGTTTATTGTTACTTTAGTTCCTTCCATTTTCTTCCACTTAGTTTGTACAATGAACATCCAGTGTCTGTGCTGATACAGGGGATTGTGGGCTGTAGTTTCCCGGTAAACAGACCGACCTCTCCGGCTGTTGTAGCTGTCTTTCCGGGCTAGGAAGATCGGACAGGCCGCCGCTGATACAGCAACTGTTTATTGTAAAGTTGCAACTAATGTTTGTAATACTTTGCAAATAATTCATAAATGCTGTGCTAATCTATGAACATCAGTTGGACGGCCATTATGAAGTTGAAACTGATTTATGGCTGGTTTATAAACCCCATTTCATTGTGAAATGATTTATAAACCAGTGAAATAACTGTTAACTAAAGTTAAGTTAAGTGTAAATGTACCATTTATTAATGATAGTAAATGTAAAGTATTATGAAATGAATGAAAAGATACACACAAAAAGACAAAAAATATATGAAAGTTGTGTACTTATAGTTAAAGTAAGTATATTACAATGTTTTCTAAGAAGCAGTAAAATGATTAATAGATATTACTTTGCTATCTCATATACTTCTTTATAAGAACGTTTCCTGTTCCTGCAAAGGGCTGATGCTTTTACACACTTGCATTCACTGTATACAGACTTGAGATCAGCCTCACAATGCCAACAAGAACGCTAGAAGACCAGTTCTTAAACAGAACTCAAAATCCCTTCATAAGATGAAGAAGCTGGCTGGCTGATAGGTTGGCTACCTGACGGAACGCCTGGCTAACTCTTTGGCGGGCTGGTTTGCTGGCTGGTTAGCTGTCTAACTGCCAGGCTGGTGGGTGTACTGAGTGGGCAGCTGCTTGGTTTGCTGGCTGTTTGACTGGCTGCTGGCTGACTGAGTGGGCGGCTGGCTACTTGCCTGCTTGCCTGCCTGGCTGGTTGTCTGGCTGACTGGCTGGCTGGCTGCGTGCCTGGTTGGCAAGCTGGCAGCCCCAGCTGTGTCCCGAGCCAAGCCCCTACGCCCCACCAGATCTTAATTGGGTTAAGTTTGTCCGCCACAGATAACACTTCCTCTTTCTTCCGAGAGTAAGGAAACAAAAAAAACGGCCTGGCACTAATGACGCTCTTTAACGGGGCTCTTTTCTGTTTAGGTGGAGGGAAATTAGGAAGAAGGGGGCGGGTTCCCTACAGAGAGAGATCGTCGAGGGAAACACGGCATTGTTTGGAGCCGTGCACTCAATGAAAACGGAGAATACGAAGAAAGAAAGAGAACGAAAGAAAGTCGATTTGGTTTGCGCTGCAGTGCTGTCACGTTGCCACTGTTTCTTTTTAACAACCCCTTATGACTGAGGCAGGCAGGACCCTGAGAGATGGAGGCCCTCACACAGGACTGTGAACGTGTCATTGTACGCGTGCATACGAGACGCACACACACACAATTTCTCACGTTTTTGTCAAAAACAAACACAAAGGAGTGGTTCTGCAATTCCTTTGGCTGGGCCGAGAAATTCAGGAGACGTGTTTGATGATTAGTTTTTGTCCAGACACAGTCGTGTTGAATTGAAGAAGGGTGTGAGCAGTGATGGGGATTGGTGTAGGTCTTTGGGGCACAATGAAGTCATTGCTTCTTCGACCATACAAATAAAACGAAATGACGATGTGATGAACTCGGTTATCATGCTTCCCAAGTTGTATTCTTTTTTTTTTTTTTTTAAGTTTTTTTTTTGGCCTTTTTATGGCTTTATTGAAAGTACAGCTGAAGATATGACAGGAAACAGGGGGAGAGAGAGGGGGAGTGACACGCAGCAGAGGTACCCGGGCCGGGAGTCGAACCCAGGTCCGCTGCAGAGCCTCGTCACATGGGGCGCGCTCCACCAACTGAGCCAAACGGCGCTCCCAAGTTGTACTCTAAAAAAATGATTGCCAATGTATTACATTTGTCTTCATTGACCTGATTGTTAGAGACAGATAACGCTGTGTTTGGATTCTAACTGTCTGTCCTTCATCTTTCATATTTTCATTTTTAATTCCAATGTTTCCCTTTTCTGAATACATATAAATGATAAGCCCCAGCAAGCTCTAGCAGAGGGCTGAGGCAGGCTGTATGTAACGTGTGAGTTGAAACCCAGGGCAATAAAGACTGTGACAAAGCGTATTGCTATGAGGCACAATAACCCCAAATTGTAAGAATGACACTGAAGTTTCTGCTTGTTTCCTGGCAGCCTCATCCTAAAAAAAGCTTTAGAACGTTAACGGTTTGCTTCATTTGGATGCCTGTTGCTATAACCTCCAGGTAAACAGCAAATGATACATCAGAGAGTGAGGGAGGAAGTTGGTGAATGTCACCAAGCTTCACATTAACTGTCAATACTTTATATTGTCTGTACCCTGGTTTTTTGACAATATAGAAAACAACTCCCATGATGCCGCACTACTTTACGTCTTCATAAAACTTTTTCTTTTTTTTTTCCATTGTTTTGATTGAAAGAACCTTAGTAGCCAAAAATACACACTGTGGGTTTAAAGGAAACTGAAATTCTTGTGCCTATAAAAGGTCTTGAAAGTGAAGAAGCCCAAAGTCTGCAGATCAAGCTCCTCTCAACACTGCTCCTGAAACACCTCATCAGTAGTCCTGCCTTTAATTCTGTTACTACTTGACTACTACATCATACTACATCATTGTGTCACATATTTGCATAATTTATGCCTACAGAAATGAAGCTCACCAGAAGCTGTAAACACGACAGAGACGAAAATGAGCATAATATTATGCAAGAGCTGAGAAGTGAATCAAAAACTGACTTGGACAGAGCAGCTTACTTGTCATCTACTTATGTTGAATGTAACTGGGAAAACATCACAGTTTGTAACTATACCATGTACACCGAATTGGACATTTGGACAAGTTGCAAGTTACATTTGAAACAGAATTTGAATGGATCTCCCTGTCATTCATTTATTGTAAGTCTGATCTTTTATTTGCCCCCATTGCAAAGGGGCCAGCCACCATTTCAGCATGAAAATCACAATATTTCCTAAATTGCTTTCATCTACATGACATTCATCATCATCGCCACAATCATCATCACATAATGATACCAACAATAACCGCGATGATTAAAATAGTAATCATCCTCAAAGTCAAATCAGTGTCCTCATCTGCAAAATCATAATCACCGCAAGCATCATCATCATCATTACTACCATGCTTTCTTTTCTTCAGAGACTTCAGACAGCTGGGATCCTGTGGCAGCTGGGCTTCATACACACTCACACACTCTAATACCTCCGCAAAAAACCTTGCGGTTGGCAAGTGAGACTGGGTATAGAATAACAGGCTTAACGAATGCTCCAAACAAATATTAGAAATAATGTTGATCTTTTTCCTGTGTAAGTAACCGCAGGCTAAATGTTCTCCCTTGTTCTCACCTTCCGATCACATAATGAATGCAGCCTACGTGCTTGCACACGCACACACACACACGCGCGCACGCACACACACACACACACACACACACACACACACACACACATATCCACCTACGTTTGGAATAATGCAGAAGATCAACACACCTTTTAACCATACAACTAATGGACCCTGCCTGAATAAAAAAATAGCAATTATTTTCCACACGCATGGATATGTAAATGCGCACACACATGCACTGTGCACCTTTGGCATTGTGCACCCAGCCCACATTAAGTGGAGACAAAAGAATAAGGCTTTGCAGTATTTAAATCAGTTATGTGTCTAATTATTCCATATAAAAATAGCTGATATCTAGGGCAAAAGCAACGAGATGGAACATTGTTGTCTGCAGAGGGGAGACCTAGTGGAGCTGGCGAGAGTTCAACACAGCAGAAGACAGGGAGAGAGAGAGAGAGAGAGAGAGAGAGAGAGAGAGAGAGAGAGAGAGAGAGAGATGGGGAGGCAGGAGGGAGAGAATGATAAAGGAAGATAGGGAGAGAGTGCGCTTTAGGCTACATAAATATAACATGAACTCTATCCACTAGTGGCAGGCAAGCAAGAAGCACAATGGGCCGATGTTCAGATGTGCTTTGTGAGGGCGTGGAGAATAGACTGTGCTACCTCCTCACCTCAGGAATATCAGGCTTTGATACCTGAGAGACACATAGAGTGGTGTGAGGGAGATTGTGTGTGCAGGCGCGCGCGTGTGTGTGTGTGTCTGAACGAAAGATGGAATCAGAGAGAATGTACTAAACACATGCAGTTGTTCTGCAGGTTCACGCTGATGTGCAGACCCTGCAGTCAGCCCTCGGCAGTGTGCGACCCTGACTCTGCATTCAGCAGACTCTGCTTGGAATGGGTCTCCTAAGGACGCTCAGATCCGGCACCGTGTCACCATTGGTAGCACTGCAGTATACCGATATCATAGTTGGTTTAATGTGGGGCTGCCCAAAGCGGGGGCCGCCGGCCAATGGTAGACCAGCATACTAAGGTTGGATTTTGGCCGCCAGATGTTTTTTGTGAAAAAAAGGATAAAAATGTATGACAAATGTTTCTGCTTATGCCTTTTGTAGGGTTAAACAGTCTAGGATTCAATATCTGAAGATGGTCAGTCAAAGGAACCAGGGATACTAGCTGTATTTTGCATTTTACCAAAACAATTCAATGGGTGCTTGGCCCACGGTCCACCATTAAGTTTCAGTTTTGGCCCTCAAAGGTAAAAAACTTTGTGCATCACTCTACATTCTCAAACCCTGGTTCACGTTTTTGCACATTTATATCTATGTGTATGTTCATGCACTTCAAACAGACTGACTTTACATTTTTACGCCTATTTAGGAAAAGTCGACAATCCATTTCAAATTTACATTTTGTTATCAAATAAACTGGTAATTACTTTAAACATCGAGGGAAATAACTCATTGCTGCCCAGCAATAACTGTGCTGACCGGTCAAACCTTTGCTAACAACACTGACCTTTTGTAATAACTGTCTGCCCATAAGTGTTTTTCCTGTTCCTCCCCATTTGAAATGCCCGATTCCAGCTGCACAGCTTTTCTAATCACCGCTAACTGTGCTGCCGGCCTGTGGTTGGCTGCTGAAATTGTGTGCTACCTCTGTGACAGATGGTGTTGCCAGCTTCTTCTTTTCACCTGTCAGCGATGAGAGCTTAACACATGGGAGGTTGAGGGTTGGGCTATGCTTGAAAAGAACGAGTTCCGTATAGCGTGTCGTCTGACCCCGTCTGTGTGAAGGCGAAAGTGCTTCTGTTGGTCGGAGTGGCCTGCTGTCATGTGCGTGGAAAGAGTTGTTTCGCTTAGCCAGGCCTATCTCCATAGCACTGATGGCCTGATGGCTCAATCCCTGCAAAAGACGAGGTAACAATATGTAAATTGCCAGCTCAGAGGTTTATGTTGTTTCAGGTAGCGACGGGGATTCTGAACACGGTAATATGCAGATGGTGGCAGGAACAGGGGATTGCCGCCCTGCGATAGGCATCCAACAACACATCCGGTTAGTCAGACTTAAAGAGTGATGGAAGTTCTCGTATGGAAAATAAAAACTGAGAATTTGTTAGAGAAGGTCAAATCCTGCATGTTTATCACTTGAATCAGCACAGTCGACCAACCAGTTCTTGGAATAACTCTTATCCGTCTGTAGGTTTTCAAAGTGAATTCATAGACGCAGTCCCCTCACTTCCATGTTCAGAAAAGTGGTTGGGGAGAATTGATCTTAGATTCATCGATTGCTCTGTTGGAGCAACTATGAAAATCGATTCGCAAGCTGAAGTGAATCTAACCTCCTGCTTCTGGTAGGTGCATACGCAGTTGTAAATAAGAGCCAGGTTAAGACTCTTAGTCTTGGTTAGTCTTAACTTCTCTCTGTGTCTAGTCTCTCTGTTTCCTTGTACAGTAGCTTTAATAGTTCATGCAAAATGTTCAGTTGTTGGGAGCAACATGCCGCCCAGTAAGAAACCAGAGTTAAATATCAAAATCTTCTATCTTTCATCTTTTGATCTAAGTTTCAGATTCTGTTTTTTTTCCAATTCTGAGTGAAAGGGAATTTCATCATTCTCTAACATATTCCTTCCAAATAGAGATAACTTTGGTTTCCATACATGTTGAGAAGAGGCAGATCTTCAAGCATGCATCAGTGAAGACCTAGATGTTGTTGGTGTGTTATGTATCGTTTGAATCTGCTTTTGCAAGGTTACCCCACAGACAGCAACTTACTGATGTTGAAAACAAAAGAGCAACATCCTCGTGGAGACAGCCGTATCACAGATCCTTTTTGAAAATGGTCAGAAAGTTATTTGACTGTCAAACCAGTTGTGTAGATGCTGTAGCAGTGACACCTTAATATTTCAGAAAAAAAACTGCAGCTCAGTTCAATTATGCTTCAGGTCTAATGTATATTACATTAAAGGGTATAAAAATAGCTCCTTGAGGTGCACATGCAATGAAATGCATACTTCAGACCTCAATTTTTTTTGGGTTAATCCTCTAAAAATGATAATCCAACTCAAAGCTACCCTTTGAAGCTGTAGAAACACTGCGGTTTTGTTGTGAGAAAGATGAGCAGCTCAGCTTGAATTTATGCTGGCATGCTGATGAAATGTTTCCACAGCAGAAGTATCCCACATTTTCTATAAAGAGAAATGGAAGGAAAAGCCAAAGCCACTGTCTTGCCATTTATCTGCTTCCAGTATGCTGCAAACATTCAAAGATTCACCATTTTATGGATACGGACACTGCTTCCCGTTTGGTCAAAGTGTTCAAGTTTAGTAACTTTATCAGACATGGTGATACACACACAAGTAACTCAAAGGTAGCTTTTGTAATGTGGGCGTCTGACTGACTATATTTATGAAAACATAAAACTTCTGGCACCTTTTTTCGGCGTCATAATCTCGGTGCTCTCACATTCCACATCATTGTAAAACAGACCACTGTTAAGGTATGAAATCTTTAAGCCAAATCCCCATTTTTGGGGCTGTAATTCTACATCTGCCCCTGGTTTATTCCATTGATGTCCTGTCTGTATCAATTCCCTCTGCATGTCTGTTGGCAGACTTATTCAGTAGCCGATACTTGATGTTCTCTTGTTGTGTGCATAAAAAAGCCAAATCCGCGCAGAGATGACAGAGGGTGTAATCGCTAGCTATGTGATTCAACAATACGACTCTTAGAAGCTATTCAGACTGGGGCCTGTCCTTGACCCTTAAGGAGCTTGTAATGTGGGCTTTTTTCCCACTCTTTGTATCTACCGGCAGAAACAGGGTGGGGGGACAGGGGTGGAGGGGGGACCAACCACCGAGTGAGGGCTTTTGCCCCTCCATGCCAGCGGCAGTCACACTGGGGGAGCTATGCACGCACACACACACACGCACACACACACACACTGAAATGCACACGCAGGTCTCCTGGCGTGCACTCATTTCATAGGGAGGGAGAGGTGAAGGTTGGGGGGTGAGACAGAGGGAGACAGAAGGGGTGGGGGGGACAAGGGGAGGGCACGGAGACAAGAGCCCCCCACCACCACAAACCCAGCGGGCGGTCAATCTTAAAGGCTGCTCTGTCTCTCCATGGGAGGACGGGGTGGGGTGGACGGGGGCAGGGAGGCTCAATCTGCGGAGGGCAGTGGTCCTGCTGGTCAGCACAGGGAGCTCCACGTTACCCAGTTATCCATGACAACCAGAGAGAGAGGGAGAGAGAGGGGAGAGGGAAAGTCAGAGAGATGGAGAGAGAGAGAACATGGAAAAGCTCAGCTGCGGTCAGAGAGCGCTCAGTTGGAGCAGAGAGTGAAGAACAAAGCACCCAGTGATTTTCATTTTTTCCCTCTTTGTCTGCTTTATATTGTCCACAGACGTGTCCCTCTTTTCTTTACTGGAAATAAAGGAGCTTTGAAGAGGAGACACAAGTGCAGAGACACACACGGACAGACACACACACACACGTACACACTGGTGTGGCTAATTGAATTATGTTTATACAGTAAGTCAAACGGTTTATTTTCACTGTGACAGACAGTGAAAACACTTCTTAGAAATAAAAAAGTGGAGAAAATTGTTTCTTCCTGGAGGGGCATGTCTAAAGCTCAATAGCAAAGGCCTCTGGAGGACATAGAACTATTTTCTTTTTAGGTAATGGCTCAGCAGAATTAAAGCATTTGATGGTACATCACTGCAACACAGAGATTTATGTTCGTGTATGACTGGATAGAAACAGACAATTCATGTGGTCTTCGTCTAAAGCGCGGAAAATGTTCATTTCGCACGGATAGGTTCTGCTCAGCCTAAATGAATAGGCTTAAACTAATCCTGCGAGACACTGTCCTAAAGAAATTAATCCACCACAGACGAGTGAAATGATAAACGCTCAAGAAACGGGGAGCATTTTGAGATGGTAAATGTCTGACATTCCAAAACTGGGCAGAAATCCTGTGAGGAAATGCTACGGAGGGAATAGACGACCACAGGGTGATTCCATGCCTTCGTTTCCTGCAAGCTCATCAGTGTTGTCTCTGCCTAAAGTCTGATTCTGCATTCCTGAACGAAAAACAGCGGATATAAAATGTGCTGCAAAACTTCAAATTTGAACTCTTTTAGAATTGAGATGTAGGGACTTTTTTATTTAGTTATTTTAGTTGGCTATTTTTTAATACTTCTTACAAGTCAGAGACACCTTGTATTCATTCTTTTTCACTTATTTTTTAAGCATATCTTTCAGTGCATGTTTTTCTTTACACACAATGCCATCAGACACACTCTTTATTTTTTGACCCAATCATTAAAACCCAGTCTTAGCTTAATTTTTGCCGACAAGACCAATGATGAAATACTTTTTTCCTAAAGGATAAATTGCAAGTGACACTAAAATAAACTCCAACTGATATCTGCCAAGATCAGAGTTGGGCTCTTTTATGTGAAGGTGTCACAACTTGCTCAACACCATGCACAGACACCTCCACGCAGTAGAGGGCAATTTAGTTTTTTTTTTAAAAGGAATTATGACAGGCACTACTCTATAGTAAGTATGCGTCTGTCCAACAGCTGCATGAATTTTAGGTGAATTTCCATGAGGCAGCTGGCAAAACAAAATTCCAGGAAATGTGTCTCCGTCAACCACTGGTGTGAAAATATTGTGAGGAGTGAGCCAAAAAATGCCTTTAACTTAAATGTGACTGTAGATACGCTTTGTCGGGTTGTTGAATTAATTGTTTCCGTCTACTCGCAACATGTGTACTTTTCATTCACAGCCATTTGTTTTGCTTTCGAAATTCTGATTTTCTGACAACAGAGTATAAAAAAAGACACATTTCCTGTAAAAGCTTGCAGTTGCTTGAAATGTGCCTAACTAGTAAAGCCACACAAGAGTGGAGCATGCTGTCAGATTCAGCAGACATGTTTAATGCAGGAATACAAAAATAAAAAACAGTGTGATTTCTATTGGAGCCAGAGAGTGACTTGTTGTGACACTGGTTGCCGGCTAATAGGAGCTGAGCAGTGTTCAAATAATCATCCGACATCTTCTGCTGTTTAGCAACCCTAATTTTCTGTGTCAAATCTACTTATTGAAC
This sequence comes from Sparus aurata, assembly GCF_900880675.1. NCBI lineage: Eukaryota > Metazoa > Chordata > Actinopteri > Spariformes > Sparidae > Sparus > Sparus aurata. Next base: position 27,265,531 of record NC_044194.1, on the reverse strand, counting down.
CTCTTGACTCAAGAGCCACCTCCATATCCAACTTTAATCCAAGTCCATATTTTCCCTCTGTCTCCTTCCTCTGTATTCTCTGAGTCCCTGCTGCAGTTGGGCCGGTCGGCCACAGCTAGGCGCTGTTGCCTAACTCTGCCCTCCGCCTCCCCTCTCTCTCCCGTCAGCCCAGCCTGCCTCTATCCTGCCTCTCTGCCTCAGCCAACCCGGGCTGTGCCGAGCTGCTCCCTGCGGGATCAGAGCGCTCCCCCGCCGGGACCCTTCTCTCACATCCCCCTGCTGGGACGCGGCTACATTTCCAGCCAAGCACTGCCTGCCTTGGCTTTATTATGTGTGTCTGCGCCGCAGCCCCGCCAGCAGAGGCAGGCAGAGGAGGAGGAGGGAGACTGGTAGCCAGAGTCAGGACAAAGAAAAAGCAGGGAGACAGAGGCTAGCGAAGGGTTAGACTGGGAGAAATATTAGGCTGCTATTAATACCGCCGGTAGGGCATTGAGAAATATTAACAAAAAGAAAGCGTGGGTAGTAAAAAGCAGTATTCCCCTCGGGGTGGAAATGCAGGGTAAGAGCGCAATGTCCATGCCACCAGACCACCACCACCACTGTTCAGAGTAGAATAGCGGGACGGAACACGGGGAGCTGGTCGGTTCGGGTCGGTGCCGCTTTCCTGGAGGGAAAAGAAAAACAAAACAGACTGAAACAGTTTCGATAAACTACATAAGCTCCGACGAAGACGCGAGGAGCGCGGGGGAAGAAGCCACGTTCGATTAAAAAAAAAAAAAAAAAGAGAAGAAGAAGCAATTTCCCCAAGAACATTCTCGGTCGCCACTCCTCACCTGGACCGTCACGTACCGCTGTGGCACGGCCGCCCGCTCGCACTCGGACTGAGCCGCTGTCACTCTCCCTCAGTACCGCGCGGGACCTGCTCAGGTGTTCGCCGCGCGCGTGGCTGGCAGCTCGTCCGCCCGTGCTGGAACAAGTCAGAAGCGGCACGAGCGCCCGGGCAGCGCCGGAGAAAGCAACGCGCGTGCGGAGGAAGAGATAAGGAAAAAGACGCGCGAGGCTGTGGTCGCCGCGGAGCTCCGTAACTGGGAGGAAGGAGACGGGAAGTTGTTCCCGGTTATTCTACAGGTTGTGCGAACCCGAGCGACCACCGAGGAGGAAGACGCAGCGGAGGAGCCGAGTGTCGCCCCCCGAGCCGCTTAACTCCCCGCGTGTTGGTTTGTTGTCGTTGGACTAACGGCCGTTTCCTCACTCAGAGACTGAAGCTGCCGCATTGCAACAGGCGAAGAAGCAGCAGCGAAGTGGAGGAAGAGGAGGAGGAGGAAAAGACAACCCGACTGTGTCCGCCTGTATGGTCAGCTGAAAACACGGAACGGAACAAAACAATTAGAGAATAAAAATTAAAGAAGCAGCTCGCGTCCAGACATGTCGAGGCGAAAACAGGCCAAGCCGCGCTCCGTCAAAGGTAAGAAACTGTTTTGAAGCTGGACACTTAACTCAGGAGTGGGTGAAGAAGCCAACGCGACCAGAACCATGACCAACAATTCATGCCCAACTCTTGTGTCTGTTAGCTAATTTAATTTTAACTGCAGGCACCCTGTGTGTCGTTGTGAGATGGGAGACTGTCTCTTACCGTAAAAATGAGTGTGCTGCTTCACTTTTATTGACATAACACTTAACAAACTGTTTCGTCACTTTGCCGTTAAAATTGCTGAAATTTAAAATAAAAGGAAGCCTATTGTTTGGTTAACTGTCTACCACTGTCAGAATGAAGCTTTCAAATAGCCGCAGCTTTATTTCTCCATCCGCTCGTAATTGTTTTCAATTAGCTGCCACACTGTCACAACTTGAAAGATGAGTCACTGGCGTGTCGTTTTTCTGACAGCGTGTGCTGTGCTTTTGGATCAATGTTGTTGTAATCCACTTGGTTAATGGGCCCATGTAATCTGGATTATTCATCATGTTGTGATGTATTGCAGACCACTGCTGCTTTGTTGTCCTAAACGTGACTGTTTGACCCCGAATGAAGTCACTGAGCCCCGACAATATATGTCTTTATTGCCACTCCTGGTCATTTTCACACCAAAATAATGATCGAAACTGCATTTAGAAACCTGATTTTCTCTCATAACATTAACTTTTTCCACTCTTTAAGAGATGTGCATGTATTTAATCTTTTGAGTTTAGAGAATTATGGGAACATTTGACCCTTTCTCAGGTTTTCAGGCCATTTCCCCATGTTGAAAATATGCCCCACAAGGTTGGACACATGTGAGGACCAACTCTGGAATTTATAGATTAATTTTTCAAAAGTTTCCTGAAGAAAAGTCCAAAATGTATATAAAAAAAATCCTTATGAAGACTCACTTTCCTCCATTACCATTAACTAGTATTCATTGCAGTGCATGGGTGAGTGGGCATCATGCATGAGGGCATGTGGTGGCCTTGGCCTCCATGTTTCCTTTATGGGACCCAGATGGGCAACGGGACAGGCTGACCATGTGGTTGCCACCCCCTCCCCCATTTCCTCCACCACCATATAGGCTTTCCCTTTCTGTGACTGTCTGGGAAGCAAGCTGATTTCTGACAGTGGTTCAAACTGGGTGGGTGGGCAGTTTGATTAGCAGTGTGATTTTCATTGGAGGCTTGCAGCCTATCCTGCAGATCTTGAAGTTAAGCCTGTTTCATCTGAGACCGGATGGGATTCATTTGTCAGTAGTGCTGAGGCTTCTTACATGCCACACATGTAGCACCAGACGAGTGTGTCAGTGTGTTTGCTTTTGGATGTGTATAACATCTATAACTGTGAGCTATATGGGCAGGGACATTGACAAGTTGAAGAAACAGTTGTTTTTCAGGCAAAGAGGGATGTTTTAGGGAAGAGGATGTGATTGTGAGTAATGCCACAGCCTCCTCAGGAATCTACTGTGAAGCTGGTTTCACTTTTAGTTGACAGGCACTGAACATATTTATATCTGTAATTGAATTTGACCTGCCTGATAACAATACTTGCTACTTAAAATGTATATTTTATTTTTGAAAGTGGAAATTAGGAGAACACTTAAAGGAAATGTCTTAGTTTTGCATGCGTATTACTAGTTCCCCGTATTTCCGAGAACGGACCAGGATGAATACCTCTTATTTAGGGTCTTGGGTTTGAATCTGACCAATGATCTTGTTTCCACCACTGTTTCCAATGTTTCTCCACACTAAAAAATGGGAATTAAAAGAGCCACACAAATGAAAAACACAGTGTTGTAGATATAATAAATTAACTGGCATTTGATACACTATGAAAACTGTCCAAAAAGATTTTTTTTTTTTTACAGCGTTTGTTTTGCATGGTATTGTATGAATATGTCATCCACCTAATCAGTATGTGTAAGACGAGGTTGAACATGGTTGTGATTGCCCCCTGCTGTAGTGTTGTTGATGCTCGGTGCAGTTTGTCAGTGAACAAATCAGCTGCTGTGGACCAGTGAATCTGTCCGCTGCTGCTCTGTCAGTGTGTGTGTCTGTGTGTGTGTGTTTCTACTTATGCTTGCAAGATCTACATTCTTGTCTTTGTGTTTGCATGCATGATGGTCATGCATGCCTTGTGTGTGTCTCTCAGTGTGTGAGTGTGTGTGTCACTAAGGCAGCCCAGTCTCAGCAGCCTGGATAACCAGAGCTTAGCTTTAGTCAGGCAGCCAAGCGAAGCAGAGCGAAGCAAAGCTGAGGCGGACGACCACCACTCTGTGTGTGCGTGTGTGCGTATGTGTGTGCAGCAAAGGTAACACAGCCCTTGTAGTCTAGCTTGCGTAAGCACCATGTGTTTTGTGTATGTGTACTCATGCATTTGTGAGTGCATGCGTGTTGCTATCTCCCCTCCGCACCTTGCCCCACTGACAGCTTGGCAAGACCTGGCATTGGGGGAAGATGGAGTGAGGGATGGAGAAGAGGGAGATAGAGATGGAGGAGAAAGAGGGGTTGAAGGGTAAAGGGGAGAGAGAGGAGGGGTGTTTGGGGCAGCACAGTGGCACACAGCAGGTGAGTGGGCAGGGGGGAGGGAGCAGTGGAGGCCAGGAGGAGGTGAGCATCGCTGGGGGATTATCTGTGTTTTCATGTTCTTCTGTCTTTCACCTGCTCACCCAACTCTGACTGGCTGGCCGGCTTACGGACTTACTGGCCAGCCAGGCATGCCAAAACAATAACAAAGTCCCACCTTAGCCATCTCCTGCTTTAGATTTGCACTGACTCAGAGGGGCCCTGGTCTGGAAAGGATTGTTTTTTTTTTTTCTGGAAATGAAAAATTCATAGCTGATGGGTTATACAGGGATCTTTTATTGTCACTTAACTTGGTCACAGTTTTTCTGAAGAAGGAGATGATGGAAGATACACTTGCCTAGGACCCACATATTAATCACTTCTGCTGTTTGCCTTTACTGCTTTAGCTGATTTTAAACCCAAATAATTTGAACTGCATTGCTGTTAGGGCTGAAAAATGTGTTGAAATATCATCAAAATCACAATATATGCAGCAGCTAAAGGTAAAATGTGTGACAAAACAACAACATAGTCGAGTACTGTACTTACTAATCTTGTTAAAAATTGATTCTAATAAGATAATTCACGCCAATTGTGAATCATATCCCGATTGTAATATCTGTCAAAGTAATCATGACATCTCAGTATGCAATTATCTTTTACCATATTGTGCGACTCCAATTGCTATAAATATCCACCAAGTGCTATATCACAGGGGAAGTTTGTTTTTGTCAGTGTTCCTATTTGCAGGGTGTGACATTCAGGCATGGACAGGACTGAAGCAGTGGATGGGTGAAATTGGTATAAAAATTTAAAATTAATGTTTGGTTATTTTTGATAAATCTTGTCTGTTTCTTTTTTCTCCTGTCGTTAATATAAAATAAATAGGAATTTTGTCTGAAGTCACTCTATTTGGAAAGATGAATCATTCTAGAATGATGGGGGTGACTGTAGGGAAGTGCATTTTATCAACCACGCAACAACGTAAGAAACCCTTAATTGGACTGAATTATGTAATATAAGTCTGATGTCTCTTGTAGAATAGTCATGGAAAATGACAACCATTTGAGTTTTGCTTTTCTATCAAGCTGCAAAAAAGTTGTAGGTCAAGTTTGTTTGACTTAATATTCCTTACTTGACATTGTACATCCTGAGATGTGACTATTGCACACGTGCACATCGGGTTGTTGAAGCTGAAATAGTACATTGTGCAGCCCTGATGTAGACCATCGGCTGATTTCCCCTGTTTTCAAAATCAATCTTTTTAAGGTCTGTTATTTTTCATTTATCTACAAACATTTTTGGTACTTTTTCCTGATTGTGTATAGACTGTAGGTTTTTTTTTTGACAGGCAGCCTAAATTTAAAAACATTTAAATCATGATAAACATTTCAGTGCTTTGTAGGACTGTGACGTTATCACTTTATTCACATATGACACAATTTACATTATTGTAAAGTTATGTTATTTGATAGACCGATGTAATCGAATAGCCATAGAAAGCGATTAAAAACAGCAGTATCAGTGCTCATATTACTGCCCCTCTGTGTTGCACCACTGCGACTGAGTTCCTCTGATAGATTTACTTGACCAGTCTAGCCTTTACAGTGATTAGACCTTGTTAACAGTGGGGGGACTTGACTAATTGCAGTCTGTTAATTGAACACGGACTAATGGCGCGATGATGGGCCATGAAACTAGCTGATGGGGTGAGAGAAAAGGAGGGGTGAGCGGGAAGAAGAAATGAGAGAGCACAGCTTCTCTCTTATCAAAATATTATTTCAGTGGATTAATCCGTTTTTAATGTGTGTCTTTAGCGAGGCGAGGCAGCGAAAATCTCCCTCTCTCTGTCTGCTCTGGCAGCCTCACTATCCTATCTCTCCCTCTCTCTCTCTCAGCTCTCGGCCCCTTGAGTCTCTCATGCATTATGTAGTGATGATTATTACTTAATTACACATTAATAAATCCGCTTCATTTGCAGGACATTAAATGGGAGTTGAGCGCATATGACAGGGAGATGGAGGAGTGCAGGGAAGATTGGAGGGGGGGAGAGAGGGAGCACTTAGTTTTAGCGTTTATTTGGTTTGTTTAGAGTGTTGTTTATAGTCAGTGGAGCCAAATGAGCCCTTTGACCAAGAGGGAGAGATGGGGGAGGTTTGGTGTGCTGTTGGTGTGTGTTGAGCCAAACTCTTCCATGCTAATGGCATCATTTCCACTCAGTCTCCTTCTGCTGCTTTTGCTATCTTTACTTTTCGTTTGCACATCCCTCCACAGTTTTCTCGGTTCCACAAACTTGCACCAATTTGTGTACAGTTTTTCTTATGTAAACAGATTCAATTGAATTATTAAGAACCTTTTGCCTGTATTCAGCTCACTCACTTTCCTATAATGTAAACTGAGGTAGAGCAGCAGATCCTCACACTGGAGAAGCAAAAGCCCAAAAATATTGTGCATTTTTACTCAAAATCGTGATGGAAATAATGGACGAATCATTTCAGCTTTAGTCTACATCATCCTCCTTTTAAACGTCGGTTAGGGCTGCACTGTAATTCTTGTAAGTATGTGAGTTAAATGTAATAAGAAACTGTGGGATAGTAATTATTCATTGCCTGGAGTTAAAGTTATTGTCAATTAACTGCTCAAGACTTGAAATTAACAACCGCCAACCCGCCAAATGTGGGTAAAAATTAATTGTGGTGGGAAATGTCATCAAGTTACAAGCCAATTTGGAGGTTGCTGAATCTAAATATGATACTCACACATAGGCAAAATAGAATTGACCAGTACAAACAGAAGGCCATATGTGTGAGGATGCTGACTCATCCTAATATTTGTATGTGTGGTGTATTTAGTACAGTACAGTTAATCTCCTGTTTTTCTTGTACTTCCTCACTCTCCTGTCTGTTTCTTCTTTCTCTCTCTGCCTCTCTCTCTACATCTGGCATTAGCATTAGCGTTTTTTAATGTCACCCTTTGGCAGAGCACAGAGACTTTCATAGGACAACTGGCTCTTATAAAACTCGGAGACCCTACACATGTGGCTTGGATTACTCGAAGACAACAATGTTTTTTTGCAGTTGTATCTGAATGGTAAAATGTTGGAAGGGCCCTTTTTTGCTGCTATTGACAACTTATTTCAGTTCTACTTGCAGCTACACATAGTGTTGATGCATTGTGCAAGAAGTGTGCATACAGCCACATTAAGTAACTCCTGTTTAAAAGCTTGTATTGGCTTTGCATTAAAGCTTGCTGAACCATTAAATGGCTTTCTCAGAGCTTTGTTAGAAATTCCATTGACTTCTCAGCAGGGGGTGGATTCAAGTTTTTTGTAGTTGTTTTTTTAATGGAACAGAACAAGCTAATGTGATTGGTGGAGCCCAGCAGTACCATGCATTGAATGTAATTGGAGTCATGTTGATCTCTACTCAATTAGAACCAAATGACTATACAATCAATGTAGAACAGAACTAAGTAGAGTCGGTCATTTGACATGTCACAGTAGGACAGGTGTAAACAATACAATTAATGATAGCTGAATTCCATTTAGCTGCTTGAGTTTCAGGGTCCTGGTATTGTGAGAGTTTGCTGGCTGTCACACAGTCATCATTAATGTTTTTAGTTACACCAGAACTGGTCCTACTGCGGCGAGCCAAAACATCTTCTGTATAAAAGGCTCACTGAAAACAGTAGGTCAAAACTCGGGAGGTCCCAGACAGGATCCTCAGCTGGATCAAAATTTTTTGGCCTGACCAGCCAAAAGAAACTTTACGAAAAAAATAATTGATTAAAAAAAAAATAAAAAAATCATCAGGGCCTTGCTACATCACTTTTTTCCTTCCAACTCAATGTACATGTCCATGTCTTGTGTTCTCTCTCACATTAGACATTTGACTGGATTTCACTTATGTATCTACTCATGATACCTTTTTATTACAATCAAATTATCTTTTTTAATCCTTGGAAGCCTGTAAGAAATCATCTAAAGTAGGAAAGAAACAAGTACAGTTGTGTAATTGAGTTTAGATACTGTATCAGTTGATAGTTTGATGAGTATGCAGTATGTGACCTATCTTAGCATTTTATAGGCTACTTTTACTATTTTAATCTGTCCGAGAGAAAGGCGCCATCAGTGATAGATGAACTAGTGGACAATTTGCCTTCGCTCTTCCCCTCCCATCTGTTATCACGCTCTCTGGTCATACATCCCTCCTGTAAACGCACTAACACAACTATTTAGTGTAGGCCTACTAATGCCGTTGTTTTTTACCCACTTGTACAAGCACCTGGTTGATGCGATTTAATTTGATGTGCGTTGGTTTTGATTGGCTACATAATAAACAAGCTTCTGTCAGACGCAGCTCACCTGTTTTTATGACAGCAGAATTGTGCAAAGATTTAAAACACAAGGTGTGTTTTTCGGGCAGCTTTATAAAACATGTCACAAGTACACAGCCATTTTTTGGGAAGCACTGAGTACCATTCCTTCATCAAATTGTGTGGTGAAAATGAGGTTTTGTCTGGAATAATAGATGGGAGAAGGTCATATCATCTGGTGTGTATGTGTCTGTGAAATCATGTGTGTGTCCAGAAAGGGTGAAAGTCCCACAGTGAGGTGTGTGGATGCCAGCGACAACTCCTTATCAGCAGCCAGCATGGTGTGGTTGTGTGTATACATGTGTGTGTCAGAGTGTGTGAGAACAGTGCATCATGGGCCAGGACTGTGCCATTGTAGCGGCTTAGCTAGCCTCGTTTATCAGCTGCAAACTCACTGGACCTTAACACACACCCACCCCTCTGGAGACGGACAAACACACACACACACGCACACACGCACAGTGTAGCTGAGCTCTTTGCATGGCCATGCCCTCAGCTTTTAAGAAGAGAAAGATGATGCTGGTGTGACTATACACATGCACACACACGCACACACACTTAGTCAATCCAGACCTAGCTTGCCAAGTCTGTATCCCCCCACCACAAGATACTCTCAGAGGACATGGGCCCATCTAAGTTTCCCTGCAAGGCTACTTATGCATGTGTGGGTTTGTGTATGAGCATATCTTAAGAAGAGATTACGTTTGTTTCTTTGTTCAGCACTTCCCGCAGTGTGTAGTGTGCATATACAGTGTCTATATTATAATTAGGGGCGCAGAAAATAATCGATTCAAAGATGCATCGAGATGCATAATGGGACGATTCTGAATCGCAGAATGACCCAGCACAGCCAAAGATCGACGAGTCCGTGAGAAAGTTGCCATCCAAGTCCGAGAGAGCCCAGAGGATAACTTGGTGTGTAGGAGCTTTCATAGCGAAGGACTTACGGCCTTATAGAGTCTTCATGAACGCCAGGTTTCGCCAGCTGGTTAAGACCGTGGAACCGCGGTACAAGATCCCATCTCGGTAAACAGTTGCAGACACGGTTGTGCCGTCACCCAAAAGCCCAGGTGATGAATTCAATGAGGGAAGCTTGCCGAGTAGCAGTCACATGCGATTCATGGACTAGTGTGGCCACCGAGTCCTATTTAACGGTAATTAAATATTAAATTAAATTAAAATGAAAAACACATGTTTGTAGGCTTGGCCTATAATCATATTTTTCTTTACAACTTAATGTAACAAAACATGTGAAATTTGTTTACATCTGAATTTAAAACCAGCTTTCTAAATAAAGAGTTCATATTTATCTGACTGTTTGTGTTAATTGATGAAAAAGCCATGTGTGGTAATATAGAAAATTGAGGATGAAATGCATCGAGATGCATCAAGATGCATTGTAGAATCGAATCGAATAGCATCGTAGACTGGTGAATCGTAATCGAATCGAATCGTGGGGGCAGTGAAGATGGACACCTCTAATTATAATACCCCAAAATATCAGTAATGTTTGAGTTTGTCAATCATGTGAAACATCAGCACTTTGTAACTTTTTTTTTAACAATCGAGGTCATAGCAATGTTGTTGTTACGTGTGCTGTGATTAGATATAGAAAAACATTTACATGTGTAAAGAAACTGAATCAAATTGTTTTATTGGGTATACTTTAGTTACGTACTAGTGCACCTAAAGGAAACAGTTAGGCGCACCGAGGATACCAGTGTGAATACGTCTGGATTCACGGTTTGGGTTGTTTGTCCTGTGGTGGCTGTTGTTTTATTGGATACCTAGCTAGTGTAGCAGCTAAAGATTCATTTAGGTTATTGATATCGTTTTGATTCATTCATTTAGTGTTTTATGTCAAATACGATAATGTACAAGTTACCATAGCACAGAATGATGTCATAAAAAAGCTGACTTGTCCCAAAATTCTCTTTAATCATCCAAAAAGAGATGCAAATTACAATGATATGCGACAATGGAGAATAAGCATATGCTTGCTGGCAATTGCTGGAATTTTTGCATGAAAAAGGATTGCATGATAAAGAAATACTATGAAGTGATTGTTCTCAGTTAACAGGGAGGTCCTGTTATCTGAGAACAATCACTTCATATTAATTCTAATATAATAATAATAATAATAATGATGATGATGATGATGATGATGATGATGATGATGATGATAATAATAATAATAATAATAATAATAATAATAATAATAATAATAATGCTTATTATTTTTAATTAATCATCGTTATTTACATTTTTGTAGCTTTAGGAGGTTTTTTCAACACTTTGGAGCAGCAAGAATTTCGCTTGCAAGATCATGATGTGGATCTGGCCAGCAGGCATCCATATCTGTGATAAATGATGTGGAACTGATGTGGGAACAGGAACAGTAGCTTACTATTTTGAACATAACTCTTCCCTCGGCCCCTCCCCTGCAGCCTCATGAATTTCGTCCCATCACTCCTTCCTCCCTCTAGCAATCCCTCCCCCCTTCCTTCTCCTTCCTATTCTGTACATTAAACATTAGTGGTGGGGGCAATTAGCAATGTCCCTCTGCACACCTTGCTGATGCATAATATATTTAGACTACCCTCCCTCCCACACACACACACACACACACACACACACACACACACACACACACACCCACACACACACACACACACACACACACACACATACTGCTGTTGATGAAAGGGTGACTTTTGGGAAATGGGAAATCTTTGTGTGTGTGTGCACTCATAGATCTTTATGCCCTCTGATCTGACCCCGCATAACCTCCTGAGTTTGAGGCAGGTCGGGTCAAAAGTTACTGGTCGAGTCTCAGTTTACAGACAAAACTTGTTCTTTTATGAATTTGTTTTTTCTTTCTGAAACCAGTTGTTTTTCTCTCCAAATATCTTTATTTGGCAGGGGAATTAACTTTAAAAAAGTGAAAAGTATGTCTACCAATATTAATATGTAAAACTTTTTACACATACTGCTCGGTCTGAATACCACTGTCAATCAGTCTACTTGCTTTTTTCTCCCAGTGCTTACATGTGTGCGCACACACACACACACACACACTACACACTATGGACCCAGACTAATGTGCATTGTCCTCAGAGCGTGGAGTCTTCAACAGAACAAGCTGCTTGTGTTGTGTTCCTTTTTTATTGGACAGTCTGCCGTGTCTTTGTAGTGCGCCCTGCTATAGACCTACCAATGCTTCTTTTTAGGGCTCGAGTCTTCAGTTGGTTTTTCTAACTCCTTTTTATTCACTTCCCAGTCAAAAGGCAAGGGTGCCCCGCTGTGAGACACACAATGGAGCGAGAAAGACCAGGAGAAAGTGAGAGAGTGCGAGAGTGAGGCAGAGCGGGGCAGAGCGAGGGTCCATGCTGGATGAGAGAGAACACATAGTGTGAAAAATAATAAGAAATCGTCTATTTAATATCCTATCATATAATCTTCAATATTTAATCAAAATTTCTTTCCAAATGATCAATTTAATTATGACCCATTTTGTTACTTAATCCATATTCTCTTTGTGGCACCCTTCAGCAGATTCAGTCTGTTTGGTCTGTTTCAGTCTAAACTAGTCTATATTTTCTATGTAAATATTAGCAGAGGACATGAATGAGCCCCCTAGCTGATTGTACATGTAATATTTATAAGTATTTTGAAACACTTGAAAGAGCAAAAATAGATTAAACTAAACTAACATAGAAGTCAACATTCATTGTTTTACACTGTATTATACAGTATGCACTGAGCTAAAGAGTGGTGTTTGACACGGTATTACGATAAGAATCAGGCAGTATGCTAATTTTAGTATTCCAGTCATTGTAGCAGAATGCTTGAATTCAGACAGACGTGGAAATGTTACTCCAACATGCATACAAGTTCTGCCGCTTCTTTTTTAAAAGTGTCCAAGGTTAAATAATTTTGTGTACATTATGTTTTTTTGTCTACATGATCTCAAGATCAATCAATTTTAGAACGGACTTTCAGAAGTTGGAAGGGCAAACATGCTCTTCTATGACTGCACAAGCAGGTGGAGAAAAGCCAGAGTGACTTTACTTGTATTGTGCTGAAACAACAGCACGAGAAGATGTGGTCTTGTGTGTGCATTTGTGTGTGCGTGTGTGTGTGTGTGTGTGTGTGTGTGTGTGTGTGTGTCTGTCTGTTCTCTTGTAACTCTGGTCCCTAATAAAAGCTTCATGCCTGTATCAAGAAAATGAAATGGAGAGATAGTGTTGGAGGAATATCAGAAAGAGAATAAGAGATTGCATGTTGAGGTTGGTTTTAAGGTGTGTGTGTGTGTGTGTGTGTGTGTGTGTGTGTGTGTGTGTTGGTCAGTACAGGCTAATTTTAAAAATGCAGAAGTACTGTCAGCCATAGACTCCAAGTTGATAAGCAGTCTAGGGACAAGCACATCCTCTCCTCTCCTCTCCTCTCCTCTCCTCTCCTCTCCTCTCCTCTCCTCTCCTCTCCTCTCCTCTCCTCTCCTCTAAAATGAAGATAGTAATTAAGACATTCCTATTTTTCAAGCCTTAGCTGATCGATTTCCTTGTCTCCTTGGGTCTAAAATCTGTTGCTAGGCAATACAAGCAAAAGTCTTAAAAATGGAACCTTGAATTTGAACCCTTAGGTGATACACTTGAACCAAAGCCTACTTTAACCTCAGTTTAATATAAGTTGCAACAAATATTACATATTTCCTTGAAAAAAGTTAATTTGAAAAATGAAAACTGCATTTTTTGGACCCATGATTATACATCTACTCAAACAAACAAACAAGCAGCCACGCTCCGAGCACACACACGCGCTGTGTGTATATTTTTCTTGTTACTCCCAGAAGGAGCGTGACGAGCAAGTTAATCTCTCCGCCAGCGATGCGGCATGACACAAAGCTGTTTATTTCCCTTTTCCTCTCTGTCTCACTGTCTTGCTCTCTTTCTCCCTCCTCCTGTAAAGCCTAATCAAGTTTGTATCAAGCTAAATAATGCCTTAGCGTGAAATCGGTGTCTTCAGTCAAAAAGCACTCCCAAGCCTGTACTACAAGAGAAGGCAATTATGTACCCCTCCCCTCCACCCTCCAGCCCGCACTGCTCTTACTGTTCATGTACTCTGTGTATATGCACGCAAGATAACTGCTATACCCCATAATTTGTCTCAGCTGTTCTTGACGACATTTGAGTCTGTGTTCACACTGAAGCTCTGTCTTCTGATGGTGAACTTGGTGCCTTTTATTTGACTTGTGTGTGTCCCAGTCTGTTATGGTGAGTGGTATGCTGCTGGGGGAAACTTCTAGTTCAGTTATTTCTGGAGCCCTCCCCAGAGTCGAGGTACTCCAGAGGAATGCTTTCCCTCTCCTCCTGCCCTCTCTTCTCTCTCTGTCCTACTCCTTATGTCTGTCCTCGCTGCCCTCCTTCACCTCTCATCTTTCTCCTCACTGGTGCTTTCATCCCCTCGTTTGCTCTCCTCCTCTGACTTCCATTTCCTTCCTACATCTTACTTCACACTTCCCCCTTTACTCCTCACTCTCTTTTCTTTCCTTTCCTCCCCGCGCCCCTGCTATTGATTCCTTTTCCTGCCACACTCTCTCTGACAGACAGAAAAACAAATGTCAGATCAGAGAGGCTCTTTAATCTCAAGCTGTGTTGTTTGGCCCAGAACATAAACTCTGCGCTTGTTTGAGTGAGCGTTCTGCTCTCTCTATGTTAAGAAAGGTGAATTTGTTGTGTGTAATAAGCTGCTGTGATGTGTGTGTTTCATGTTTTTGTTTACAGCTAACTGTATGTACATTACATGCAGATGTTTGTGTCTATGTGCTTGTTAGATCTACTATACAAGTAGGATTAGCACACTGGAGTTAAAAAAATATGATCTGTCAGATCATCACATCTCTGCATCCATATATATATTTTTTTAACAAAAGCCTTTGGGATGTGTAGCCACCTTCTTGTGTAAGAGAAAGCGAGAGAGCATGTGTGTTTATGTTATACTGTGTTAGGGGTAAATTTGGGGATGTTGGGGAGGTTGCATAGCAACGCAGTGGGACAGCACAGCATGGTTTAAAACCACAATGACCTCATAAAGTCCAAGAAACAAAAGAGAAGGTGTGAGGAGCAAAGTGGGTGAAGAGATGAGGATAGCTGTGTTGGTAGTACAGACTAAAAAGTGATGCGAAGAAAATGTAGTCAAGGCTGAAGGGAAAAGAATAACAATAGGAAAAGTATGTAAACCAAATCAGATAGTACAGTAGAAACATTCTGGATCAAAAGAGAGGAGGAAAAAGAGAAAAGAGAGGGAAGAGTAGAAAAGGGAGCCGGCAGAATGAGAAAGATAGAGAGAGCGATGAAGCTTGTCCGCCAGGCTTTGTGTGGTTGTTGTTCTTTCTCTCTGCCATCCATCTAAGCCCTCTGCTACCCCTGTCCCTTTACACACACTCCCACAAACAAAAGCGTGCATGCACACACACTGACACTGTCCCAAACCCCAGACTAGCCTGGTGTTTCTGGCCAATGGCTCAGTGCTTGGGATGTGTGTCTGCTTGTGTGTTTATGTGTTTTAAGGCTGTTTTGTTCAGAATGCAGGCAGGCAGAGAGAGCGGTTTTACTGCTGATAAAAGTATTTGGTTAATCAGCTTCTGTCCCTGTCCCCTGGCTAGAAGTGCTTGCTTATGTGTGTGTATGTGCTTGACACAGGCCATTGAAGTTATTGGGGCTCCCAGGGGGCGGGCTGCGGATGGAGATTGGCATCAGCTCTTGGCCAGTAGCGTCACAAAGTCGTTCCTGAGGGACAGGGAGGGCAGCCAATGAGAGAGTCCCCTTGGAGCTATAGGGAGACGGCGGGTTGGGGAGGGGAGGTGGCGGCTATGAAGTGGGTTGGAGAGGGGAAATAAGAGGGGATGAGTGGGGGAGACAGAAAGGGAGGAGGAAGGAAGAGAAATTGAGTGTCTTGGACGCGAAGGAGAGATGGACAGATAAAGAGAGATAGAGAGTCGGATGACAATTACCCTCTTGACTTCTGTCCAGCTCCAGTTGTCAATCAGCCTGCCCCTCTGGGAAAAGAACCAGCGTATCATTGGGTAATTGACCCACATCCCGCCTCTTTGCGCCGCGCGGCCAATGCGTGATTGGCCAGAGTGACCCGTTCGTCAACGAGAACTGGGAACACCAGAGCCTTAGGCTGCCTTGGGAATAAATGGCCCTGATACCATGCGTGCATGCATGTGTTGTTTAGGAGGAAAAGAGACAAAGGGTTTTCTTATTGAGGCTAAAAGTGCTTTCATGGGACAGATAAGAGGGTGAGACAAAGATAGAAGGAAAGTGAGTGGGAATGTGATAGAAGAGAGATAGAGGAAGGGAAAGACAGAGGGACAAAACAAAAATGGGTGAGGAGAAAGATGGATGGTAGAACAAAGCATGGAGAGTGAGCATCGGTCAGTGGAGAAACAGTTAAGAGACGGAGGGAGGGAGAAAATAATGAAGAAAGATTATGGGATGTGGGTTATGAACAAGGGAAGACAGAAAAGTAAGTGAGGGAGAGAAGGAAAGAAAATAGATGAGGCTGTAACTACAGGAGGGAAAGATGGAAGTAGAGAAAGGAGATCGTGGAGGGAGAGGTGCAGTGTGCTGCTTTGGAGTAGTGTTTATGAGTGTGTGCATGTGTATAATTACTGACAACAACTGTGTAAATATGTGTTTATGATAACAACATCATGATGCAGAGGAAGACCTTTTATTCTCCTCTCCTCTCCTCTCCTCTCTGATGTAGTCTCAAACTTTAATTGGAGCATGCCAAAACAGTCATAGCTCACTGTTGTGCGTGAGGCATTATCTGCCAACTTTAGTATAGTTAACCTGCTTTTCCATTAGGAGTACTTTATTCTGGTACAACAAACTTCTTCAGGGGTTTAAATCATTCATTGTCAAGTCATAGAAGCAGGTCATAAACCTCTTTTCCACACAGAATAAAGATGCGTTTTAGAGGACTGGGAGTGGATAGAGCATATAATGCGTAGCTCTATCACCCACAGTGAGGATTTTTTTGAGGATGCCACTTAAACTTCAAATATATATGTTGTAAGAATAGCGTGGAATAGCTTAGCAGTTAGTAGAACAAAAGGCCTTCTTTTCTAGATTCAGGTGCTTCAGGTGTCGGAAAATGTAATTAATTGCCCTCAGTCTTAAACCCAAGTGTAAATGTTTGCAGTGCAGTGCTAAAATTAGAGACTACAGGTGGGACTCGCATATCATTGCTGGACTGTAATATGCTTACAGGTGTTCAATCACCTGAAAGAGAAGGATCCTCTTGTATTCTGCAAGCAGTCGTGGATGACTCAACCATTAATCTAAACCAGTACAGACTCTGCCTTAATCACATATAAAAGTAATAATTGAATGCAAGAAGTGGCATGAACAGTGTACTTCAATTAAGCAAGTGCCACAATTGCACTCTGGCACCATTATTTCTTACATATTATTACTTATGTGGGCTTTCAAATGTTGACACAGATGATGCAGTTTGTGTGCGTACACAATAGTTACTGTGTTGCTGTGGATGCACTGGTGTGATTTTGAATCTGTCTTAGGAACTGTAGTAACCCATTACATTACAGAAAAGAGTGTTAAGTGTGTGTGTTATGTATTGCCATTTGTTTTGCGGGTTACTGTTTGTGTACATGCTTGAAAGTGTGTGTGTGTGTGTGTGTGTGTGTGTGTGTGTGTGTGTGTGTGTGTGTGTGTGTGTGTGTGTGTGTGTGTGTGTGTGTGTGTATGTGTGTGTGTGAGAGTGTTTGCATCTGATTGTTATTGGTGTTTGCACAGAATGGATTATGTGGAGTCTTGTGTGCTGCTGTTTATATGCTTATAACTTCAGTAGCTCATAATGATTTGTGTCACTTTTGAGGACTTAACATAGAATCACATTTATTTCCTGGAGACTTACTCTTACCTTAACCCTTAACCCTAAATCTAAACTTAACCACTGACTCAGGAATAAGCTTTTTCTTAACTGGGCACACAGTTTTTGTCCCCAATTCGACAATCCCTCCTCAATGAACTGATCTTTAGACAGATGTCCAAAACTCTGTCTGATGACATGTATCATGTCAGTAGCATGATCCAAAAATAGTGTGACAACCAAACAACACATCGGCCCTTGTCTTTGACATTCATGTCATCTTCAGATCCAGGCTGAAAAATAAATACAGACAGTCTGTGTTTATATTCATACTGTATTTATGAGAGGTACTACAATACCTTGATGAGGAATACAGGCTCAAAGTATGCCCAACTACAAAGCATACCCCACTCCCAGCTAAAACACTTCTTGACTGTTCTCATTAACAGTAAATACATTTGGTGTATTTGTTGAAACACACATCTAAAAGCACTCAATTGATAGACTCTAAGGTTTCTCAGGGCTTAACTAAAAGCAGCAGCAGAGGCAATGCTTGATTGTAATGTGTGCGCACAAATGTGTATAGATGCTCCGAGTATTCCCCGTAGTGTCTTGTTTGCTTTGTGTCACACGCACTCACATATATATCATGCTTCGGGGTTTTTGTTTGTTTGTGTATGTGATGTTGTTGAGGCAGATTGTTTGATCTGTAGGCCTCTGCTGTCTCAATAATTATTGGCTTGCTTACAGTAATGCTACTTCTACGTGTGTGTCTTTGTGTTTATATGTATTTAGACATGTTATGTTGCCCTGGGTAATATCAAATGAAATCAGTTATTTGTCTTGTATACACCTATGAACCTGAGTTAATTCTCTGTAGTTTTTGGTTTAGTGAAGGGTTGTTAATGAACTAGACATACCAACGTCACAAAATTAGGTTAGTCAAAGGTTAATAATGTTGATTTTAGTGAAATGTTTTGTATATTGTCAAGTTTTAATGGTAGATCTTCATGGTGCACAATCTAGTATTGGGGAAGAAAATCAGAAGAGAAAGATGTGTAATGACTGACTCTACACAAACAAATAAAATACATGAACTATCTTTGTTTTCATGACTGAATAAACGTAATAAACAAACTGACCTTAAGGAATGACACAATTTCATATTGTTTTACTTTGTTTATATTTGGTGCATCTTGCCACCACCTTGTTCCCCTGAGAATAGCTTTTTTATTCAGTTATGGAAAAAATTAATATTTCTGAGTTTGTATTATTTCACTATTAATATTGTAAATATTCAAATTCACCAGATTCAGCTACTTCTGCTGAGATAGTGAAGTGTCAATCAGCCTGTAAGAAGAGAACAATGTGGTGTTTTTATAAATTATATTGTGTTTTATATAATTTAAAGTTTTATCACACAAAAAGTCTATACATTTCCACAGTCCAGACTTAGAAGTCTTCTCAGAAGGAACAGGTGCAAACAACTATGTGCATCACACCAAAGGACACACTACAGGTGGGGCAAATGATTGTCCTGATGAACTTTTAAATTTTTGCCACAGCTAAACATAACACAGAACAACTTCAGATATCATCCTAAATATGACAAAACCTCATCCAGAAAATGGGCAGTATTTTTGTTGAAAGAGTTGCCCATATAATATCCCTTAACTCATTGTACCCTAAATATAATAACCTACTTGAGGGGATAGTTTGTGAGCCCCTATATGAAACTCTGGTAGTAGTTAATTGGCTGATGGTGCCAATTTCCATTTTTTTAACAGGGGGTCTGAGAGTCAAAGGACGCGATGGTCCTGAAGGGAGAAATAGATTGAGCAACACACACTTGTGGAATTTTCATTGGATGCCTTAAATGCTGTATTTTTCCGTACAGACATATTTTAGGTCTCTCCTTAAGTACATGTTTTCCTAATGGTGTACACATGCGCGCACACACACACACACACACACACACACACACACACACACACACACACACACACACACACACACACACACACACACACACACACTCACTCTCTCTCTCTCTCTCTCTCTCTCTCTCTCTCTCTCTCTCCCTCTCTTGCACACACTCAAACATCCACTTAAATTCTCCCTCCCTCCACTCATACAGTACGTGTGAGCATGCTCAGCCCTTCCCACACAACCACACACACACACCCTCCACCGACCCCCTGGTGTGTGCAGGGTTCACAGTAACAGTGTCTGCATGTCTCTGAGGGGGGACAGAGGGAGGATAGGGGAATCTAAATAAAGCTATGTGTGCTTGGCTAATGAAACACACTGTATTCCCAGCAGTCTTATCAGGCAAAATGGTCTTTTTCAGAGGCAGTACATCTAGGTCTTTCTATAACACCCCAAAACTCTTCATAACTACCAAAAGAACATGGTTTTATCAAGGAGAAACACAGAAAATCCCTTTCACAGCAAGACAAGGGAATCATGTTCTCGCAAGCCTGCTTTCTATTTACATATGGTGGCTCGACTTGACTGGGTTTGACTTTACACGCTAGCCCAGCACGGCAGGGATTTGTATCTCTTTTACAACAGGGCTACCCGCTTGATGGCGTGTCTTTAACTGATGACGTGCTCGTTTTTAGTATTGTTTACTATTGCACTGAGCAATAGTCGTTGCTATATTCAACCACTTTTCATTGTGGTTTTTCAGGCTGTTGTTATGATTTTGCTTGGCATCTACCACTTATAACTTCAAAATTAGTTGAAATGGATGTAGATGAGAAATTCTCACTTGAAGTCACTGCAACCTGCTTGCGTGTTGAGCGTGGAGATCTCTGGAGATGGCACAACTCATTGTGTTTAAATTGGTAATGGAAACCAGTGCAGCATGGTTTGGCTCAACTCAGCCTAAAGTAGCAATGGAAAAGCCCTAGTAGAGTGTAGTGTTGTTGAACTATTGATATATTGGTGCATATCGTTTCGGTACATTTGAATTGGTTTCAGTTCTCATCTTGCAGTATCGATACACAAGTTCCAGCTACGTTTCTTTGAAGGTACGGAAGGTATCACTCTAATGTATTGATAATGCAACCCACAACATGGCTTCATCGTGGGATAATATGCTATAGGTGTTTTAGAGAATAATAGGTTAGAGGAAGTACTTTGTTTTTCTTCTGTTTTTTCTCTTCCCATATATGCTCTCATCTGTTTCTGTCTGCTGTGTTTGGCAGACATGTTAGTCAGGGTGGGAGGTCTCTATCCGTGCTGGGTTCTGTTCAGGCAGATGCACAGCCTTCAAGTCAAAATCCTGTGTGGGTCTGTCTCGAGTGCATATGTCTGTGTGCTGTAGTGTGTGTGCGTATGTGTTTATCCAGGGATCCATTAGGCTGTTATTAGCACACTGTGGTCCACATCTGGCCCTTAGAACCAGCTCCAGCCCCAGATACTTGAAGGGAGATTCCAAACCTGATCCAAATGCTTGAGTTCTGACCTAGGTTTGCTTCTTTAGTTATTACGGAGGGGGAGTCAGTCCTTGTTAATTGTGGGTCAGTGCAATGTGCATCTATGGCAACACTGGCATAGATGCATATTTGATGATGCTGCATGAGCACCTAAGGATTGAAGATGAAATATCTTTTAGGTTGTTTTTATGCAGTTCCTCAGCATCACATTTCTGGCTGTTAGTTTTGTAGTGCAGACCTGCTCTGCTGCGTGTATCACTTCACTTTATTGGTAGTTGCTGCCTAACACTTGATTTCCTCTCAGTATTAACTCTTATTGTTGTTTGCAATACGGCTGATGATGGTGGTGTCATCTGCATACTTTTCAATTGAATTCTCTCAGCGTCTGGGAGTGCAGTCATGGGATGCAGTCATGGGTGTACATTGTGAACAGGAGAGGGCTGAGCAAGCAGCCCTGAGGCGGTCCGTCGAGCACTAGAGTAGAGGAGGTGTGACTTCCAATCTCAACTGTCTGGGGTCTGTTTGTGAGGAAGTATGTGACTCATGTGGTCCATAGTGTTATGTTTTCAAATAAGTTTCATATGAGGGAGATATATATGCTTTTAGTTATTTTTATATTTGACTGTGAGCACAGCTTAACACCAAATATGGGGTTAAGCTGGAACAAGGAATAGCTCAACAGTTTGTTTTTCTTTTAGAGGGAACACTTCACTGATGTATAACTTCTTGTTTTCATTTGAGCTTTTGTCTTTTTTTAATTGTGAGGATGGGGTTGGTCAAGAGGGAGCTGATGAGGATGTTGAGAGAGGAATATGAGGAGAGTTATAAAGAGTGAGGTGGGGGGGTTGGGGGCAGGATGAGAACTATGATTTTGAGAGATCAGAGACAGAGGTGAGTAAGTGAAAAGTGGGGAATTGTGTGGTGGGGAGGGGATGTACAGGAAACCCCATTGTGTGGTGGCTCCAGCCATTTCCTGTTTGTGTGCCAGCTGTACTTCCCTCTTTCCTGTTGTACCCAGGAAGTCAATGTCACATTCCAGCTCTGATCAGCTCTGTGTGCATGTATCAGAGGGATCTCAGGACCTTGTCTTTGTCAATACCTGCGTGTTTGTTGTTTCCCTGGTCTATTGTTAGGTATTTTAAATAACACATTTACAGAGGATAAGCATTTGCAGTGGTCAGTACATGCAGACCACATAAGTTTCCAATAAAGCTGCAATGTAGTGGCCATGGTTTGCAGAGACTGCTTGAACTTTGAATCCAAAGTTGGGGAGATGAGTGGGAACATAAAAACTATTTAGAGAATTAAGCTGCTGTCCAGAAATAATTAAGTGTCAGATGTCTACATTTTGCCATTATGTATTTGTTTTGAAATGAAATTGGTGCTGCAACTAATGATTATATCCATTAATGATTATGATGATTGTTTCCTGATTAATTGATTATTTGTTTGGTCCACTGTGTAATAAAATACTGAAAATACCTAAAAGAGTTACTGTACCGTTATCAAGGAGCTTTATTTGTCCACCTAACAGTCTAAAACTTAAACATGATCAGCAAAAAGATAAGCAAAAAATTCTCAAAGTTGAGAAGCTCAGGCAAATTCATGTTTGGCATTTTTACTAGAAGAAAACAGTTGCAAGTATGATATTGGTCTATTGGTCATGGTCTTAGTCTGACTCAAGATGTCACCCTATTTTTCTTGCTGAAAGTACATTTTAAAAATTCCGTTCTGTAAAATGTGTCTTTCTCTCCCTCTTTCTTCCTCCTCAGCGGTAGAAGAAGGGGAGTCCTCAGAGTGTGGAGGGACCTGGGATGAATCAACTGTCCAGACAGGTTAGTGTATACTGTACACACACACACACACACACACACACACACACACACACACACACACACACACACACACACACACACACACACACACACACACACACACAGATAGTGTAATTGAGTTCCAGCTAGCTGTCAGATCCACACGAGAGGCTCAAGTCTATACATCTCTCAGACACAAACACACATACACACGCAATTTGTAATACCAATTCCACATGGTTTATAATGGCCTGCTCGGAGGGGATATCAAGGAGAAAATGGAGGGAAAGATGGAGAGATGAAGTGAACATAAAAAAGAATTAGGATGGAGGGATTGGTGAAAGAATTAGGAGAGGGAAATCCCATGTAAGAGAGAAAAGAAGAGATTTGAAGGGAGAAAGAAGGAACGAGAGGGTGATGTGGAACGAGAGCGAGCTCTCACTGGTCTCAGGAGTCAGACTGAATGGAAAGAAAGATGACAAAGGGGATATGAAGAAAGAGAGAGATGGGTGGAGGGGGGTAGGAGAGAGATTTGTGTGCTTTTTCACTACTCTCTGTGGTCTGGTGATATCCTGGGAGGAAGTCAGAGATGGTAGGGCTTTTCTTTTCTTTTTGTTCTTTTCTTGGATTTTGTTTTTCCTTGTGGTTTCTCCAAACCAACTGCTCCATTTCTCCCTGTCTGCCTCTCCCTCCCATCTTCTATCTCTTCTCTTTCTATCTCTCTCGCTTGTTTCTGCCCTGAGATGGAAATTTGAAATTATCCTCACTCGCCCTTTTTGCCTTGATGGAAAAGAAACAACTGAACCAATTGTGCTCTGAAGTTCATGTATGAAATGAGAAATAATGTATATTATGTGTCTCTACAGAAGGAAAGCAGTTACATAGATTCAGTGGATGTGGTTTATTCATCGAGATTTTTTTAGACAAAAAAGTACAATTTCAGGCCTGTGTGAGAGTAGGCATATAATGATATATGTAAAATATGTTCATTAAAGCAAACATTGTCATAAGAATGATAATGTCAAAGACACTCCCCACTCAGGACTTTGGACCAGGCATTTATGAAGGATTATTGAACTGTTTTCCACATTATATAATGATTTATTTATTGAACACTAAAAATGGGTTCGTACATAAAGTAGAATTTTGTAAAGTAGTATGATGAACTTACCTACTTAACTACCTTTTTTGATAAAATATCTCTTTTTTTTCTATCCAATTGACCAAAATGTAAAGATAGTCAGTCTACCATCATACACAGCTATGACAGCTTCATATCTGGGAAATTGCTTTTCTGCTGGTAACTCGGGGTTGTTGATCTGGCCCAGGAACATAGGTTGGACTTGAAGCCTGGACCCCTAAAGTGGGGACACAACCTCTGTAAATGGTTTTAAAAAATGTAGTCGGTACATTATCCAAGTATCACAATATTAGTATGAGTGTGTAATATAAGTATGTGTATAATGTAACTTGATTACTTTCCATTACCTTTGTATTCCCTCAACACTAAACTTGTGCAAATAGAAAGAAAATAACAACAATAGTAATATGACTTTTGTTTAATCTTAAGAATGTGTGTGTTCTGTAAGAATTCACACTTACAGAATGACCAGATTGATGTTGTGTGTGACTCATAAAGTATTATCATATGGGCACATGTGTATGGTCACATACAGTCCCCTTTTTCACTGAATACATTTGTCATCTAATTATATCTCCTCAGTTACTCTACCGGAATACAGTACAGAGACCTTTTTTTCACCCAATCAGCATCTAGCTGGTTAAATCACTCTACTGGTTTAATTACATGACGTGGACCTTCTAATCAGTGAGGTTATGTGACAGTTGGAAACAGAAGTATAGAGAAGTTAAATACCATCATCTCTATGAGTTTCATGCAAAGTATATTGCGGAGCGTGATAGATTAATCTTGATCCAAACTTGCCCAGCTAAAGATTTCAGGGTAAATAGTGTCATAGTGTTTAAGATCAAATTCCACATTTTCCAAACCATGGCAAAAACAGTTTGACTACTGTAGATGTTTGTCAGCTGCAGCTAGTTTTTATGCTCTGGTTTGCAGCCTATCAGAGAACAGTTAAACACTTCCCCTGACTAGATCCCCACAGAGAAATAAGATACTGCTGAATGTGGTAAATACGCAGTTATCTCTCTCTCTCCCTCTCCTGCCCTGTCTCCTGTTCAGCTCTACAGGGATACAAGCATCGGAAAGTATGACCCTTGGGGTGTCTATGACGTATTAAAACCTCCCATCCTTACCCCCCCCCCCCCCTCAGACCTGTGCTAACTCTTCTCCGGGGGCGCTGTGTGTGTGTGTGTGTGTGTGTGTGTGTGTGTGTGTCTGAGTGTGCATGTTAAGGGGGGTGCTGACTGAGGTCCTGGGTGGCTCGCTAGAACTGCTGTGTGTGTCAGTTCCTGCAGGAAACTAGAGTCCCATGACACACACACATGCACACACACCTATCTCACACTCTTCCTCCCATAAAAGCACACTGTCCTATATTCCCTTACTCAGCCACTCTTTCAATTTTGGTTTTACCGTCAATTCCCTGTCCCAGCATCCTCAACATCACTTTTTCTCTCTTTCTCTGCATGCTTTTCTCTTTTTCCCTTCCTAAGTATCTCTCTTTCTCACTGACTGTCACTCTGTCTATCTTCTTCCATCCCTTACTTTCTTCTTTTTTTACTTTTTTACTGTGCTCATATTAAAATAGTGCGTGGGAAAGGAGTGAGACTTGCTGTGTATTCCTTATTCAAGCAGATTACAAAGACAAAAGACCTTGTTTCTTTTACTCCCTCGGAGATGATGTCGACAAGGACGGGACGAGAAGAGACAGAAAGGGAAAAAGAGAAAGAAAAGGAGAGACATACCTTCCTATCTTGCTATTAACAAACTTCTACGCCTCCTCTATCCTTTGTCTACTCCCTCTCTCTGTGTCTTTCTGAGTCTCTCTCACTTTTCTGGAAAATGTGTGTTGAGTTTGGAAAGACCCACGGGAGGGAAGGCGGAGGGCGGTGGGAGGGTGACTCGGAGGGAATAGCATCCAGCCGATCTATTCTTCCCACTTTCAACTTCTCCTCCTTTCCCTTTCTCCTCGTCCTCCCGCTCCCTGGCCTTTGTGCCCCAGAGTGGAGCCTCCAGAGGCCGAAAGTGCCCCAACACCCTGTGTCTCTCTCTCCCTCTGCCCCTGCCACCCCTTAGTGGGAAAGAAAAACAACTTGTCCCCATCCTCCCTGGTTTCCTCTCTTGTTCCCTTGCTCCCCCAGTGTGTTGAGGGAAGAGAAGAAAGAGATGTTGCCAAGGATAGAGAAAGGAAATGAAGATTGTTGGGAAGGGCAGGTAGCAGCATAGTGAACCTGCTTTGAAGAATCGTCCACTCAGACCTCACTGTTGGAGAACAAACCAGGCAGGGGTGAGACACATGCCCAACTAGGCAGAAGTAGCACATCAGAGATACATGTGTCTGTGATGAAATCCTCCTCTCTGTCTCTTTTTGTTGTTTTCCTCAAGTCTTGTCTGACAGTCTTTTAAAGACTACACTCACACACTCACACACACACTTGCTGTTTCTTTTGGACAACATTCACACAGAGTCACATAGAGCCAGTGAGTCATCATGGAAAAGGGTTGTCAGGTCCCCAAGCTGAGACTGAGAAACTGAGACCTTACTGCATTATTGTTATTCACAGCTCAAGAACTGTGTGAATGTGAGTGTGTGTGTGTGCGGATGTGTATGTGTGAGTTCATGGGTGTGTGGGGACATGACTGACCAGCCAGAAAGTTGCCTCAGCCTTTCGAATTATATAAAGTATCACGTAAATGTGTACATGTGTGTGTTAGAACATGACTGTTAACTGACAGTAATGTAGGTTCTGTCTGTCTGCGTGTGTGTGTGTGTGTGTTTGTGTGTGTGTGTTCACGTGCTCTTGTCATCCAGTGTATTGTTGGAGACGAATCTCACTACTGAAAATACACTGAATGTGCTGTGTTGTTGTTTAGTTGAAATGATGCACCACATCTGTATAGTTTACCGTGGCTTTGTGTCTGGTTTATTGGTAGAATATAACAAAATGTCTCTCTCTCCCTCTTTCTAATATACAATATAGAGTGTGTAAATGTTAAAGTGGAAAGGTAAAAAGAATATTTTTCAGATGAAGAGGTGAGAGAATGAAGGGAGATTAGAGGCTGCATCACTGTTCTCCTGCTTCACTGTAATATCTTCATGATGGCCAGAGCTGAGAAAAACAGGACACTGGCCCTTCTCTCTCTCTTTCTCCCCTCTCTCTCTTCTTTTTTCGCCTCTCTTTACCTCTTCCTCTATCCCTCTTTCACCACTACCCTCTGGAGGTCCATAATGTAGTTTTAATTTCCCCAAGGCTACCACAGGAAAACAGTTCCTGTGTGTATGCATGTGTGTTTGTGTGTGTGTGTGCAAACTATTATTGCCTGCTTGTGACAGCGCACAGTGCATCTGTGTTTTTGTCTGTATTGAAGCATTTAAGCCCTTTGTTTGTGTGCATTTTTTGTTGGTGTGTGTGTGTGTGCACCAAAAATTCAAATAAGTTAGCAGCTGTCAACTTGTTTGCGAGTGTGCTTTTCTGCTGATCTGTGTATCTATGCATTGCATGTCCGGCTGATTTTGTGTGTCTGTGTATACACTATACAGCATGCATGTTTGTGTTTGTGTGTGTGTGTTTGTCTTTTCTGTTACCTTCCATGACGTGAGTGGCTCTTTCATCATCCTGTTTCCAGACATTGGTGTTGGGTGCTGCTCTCCCTTGCTGCAGTGCGTCCCAGGGGTCTGTGTGTGTGTAGGTGTGTACACATACTTGTGTAAATGTGTATCTGTGTGCGACTGGTACTCTGTGGCTCAGCAGATCTTGTCCCGAGGGGTTAGGGAGGCCTTGTATTTTGAAATCTCTCTCACACACACAGACACACACACACAGACACACACACACACACACACACACACACACACACACACACACACACACACACACACACACCCATTCAGAGGATATGGTGGGGGAAAGAACATGAGGTGGGAGGCAGAGAGGAGGAGGTGAGGAGGTGAGGAGAGATGGCTTCTTTATATAGCCACATAACACACACACACACGCACACACACACACACACACACACACTCACAAACAAAGCGAGGCAGAGGGTGAGAGAGGGGTGGGGGAGTCATTCTCCTGAGAGGTGCCGAGCAGGCCTATGTTGTTGTGTCCAGCTGCACCTGTTCAGCCTGTGTGTATCAGTGTGCGTCTGAGTGTGCACTATGTGCCAAATGTGACCATTCTTTCTATCTGCCCACTTCTCAACGTTTGAGCTCAGGTAGGTGAGTCATTGTACTGACAGTAAACCAGCAGCATCTAACTTTAATATGGAATTTAGAGATGTTTTCAGTCACATTTGATAGGGAGGTAGAATCTGAACTCTTCCATAAACTCCAATTTCCTTACCTCTTGCAACCAGATGGTACTTATAGAAAGTATGTCAACAAACGGAGAGTGCAGGTCAGTGTGTGGAGTCATTCTTTCACTCTGTCCTCATAGATGTGACCGTTAGATTCACTATGAGACAGCAAGAGCCAGTTAGCAACCTACATGATCCCATCGTATGCACTTAGAGTTTAAATATTAATGTTGCAGTTTATGGGACTGTTGCGGCTAAAAACAGAAAACCTAGCCAGCCACTGTCTGTTTTAATCTATTGATTTAAAGTAATTTTGTGGGCACATTGTCGTAGCTTAAACTGGCAATAGACACGTTTTGTTCTTCAATGTATCATTATGAGTAATGTTGATTGCACAATGTAATGGATATAGAATACTGACACCATCTGCGTTTACATTTTGTGCATTAACAGAATTTTGGATAAATCTAATCACCCTGCTCTACGTCTAGGGCTGCAATTTAATTTTTCCTGCCACAGTATACTCACAGTATATACTGAAACTGCTTTATCACAGCAAACATATACAGTGTATACAATGTAAGAGTGGAAGTTTGTTTAATCAAAGTAAAGTGATGCAGAATATTGCACTGGGGAGTATTACTGGGGAGATTTTTTTCCACAGTTTTATTTCCATGTTTTATAATAATAATAATAATAATACATTTTATTTATACAGCGCTTTTACAGCTCTCAAAGACGCTTTACATAAAACCATGACAATTACAACAAATTATTGGAAGTGTAGTGTTTTTCTTTAAATAGTAGACCACTGGGCACTCAAAGCAAGCCATGTGATGCAGGACTGAGATTAACATCATGGCTGGTTCGTAGCCCTGCTGAAGGTGGCGGTGCCCAGCCAGGTGCCTGTGAATCCTGGTCCAGTATGAAGTGCAGTGTGGAGCAGAATGAAAGCCTTGTGTCAGGCCTGTTTGGTTTCTAAACATTCTGCTGGAAGCTGCACACACACTTTTTCCCACCTTTTGATGCCTGTTTTAGGCTTACACAGTGTGTATGTGTGTGTGTGTGTGTGTGTGTGTGTGTGTTTTATGTCAGCCTGGCCTGCAGATATACATCTCTCTGAGCTGCAGAGTGTGTCCCAGACAGGCCACAGTACCAGCTCAGGGCTGCCAAATCTAACACTTGAATAACTACCTTACCTTTGCAGTATTACAGTATGTTTTATTCTCCTTTAACTCTCCCTCTCACTCTTTTTAGTGCACTTCTATCACCCTGGGGTAGTTCAGGAACATTTCCCAGAGTTCATTAGTTCCCTAGTTTTTTTCTTCCTGCAGGATATATAGAGTACGGTGGTCATGCTGACTGTGTGTGTTGGATTCTTGGTTCCAGCTTGTGTTGCCACCAGCTTATCTTGGCAACAACTCATGACTGTACCATTAAACCAAAGTCAGAATTTGGGATGGAATGTATCCATCATGGGTACAGTGTTGAAGGTTCTCTGATCAATTTATATCATACTTTTCTTGAGCACAGCAGGACACAGAACCTCTGTCTTTTTCGCTCTGTCTCTCTTTTCTCATCCAGTATGTTGAGGGCTTATTATCATTTAGCTCACTAATTACCTCAATGAACTCATTCTAACATGGGTAATGAGAGAAAGCACACAACTATCAAACACACCCATGCAATGAACACACACAAACATCCACACATACTCTTCCTCTTTAAGCCTAACGAGCGGTGATTAGTGGGTCTCAGCTAGGCGTGGTTAGGCTGTGTAACATCATTCTGCACTGTGGACTCTGCTAATTCACTTCTCTTTATCTAATTACCCAGGGTGCACACAAACACACACATGCACCAGTACAAGACACACACACACACACACACACA
Source organism: Sparus aurata (assembly GCF_900880675.1). Classification (NCBI taxonomy): domain Eukaryota; kingdom Metazoa; phylum Chordata; class Actinopteri; order Spariformes; family Sparidae; genus Sparus; species Sparus aurata. Next base: position 27,235,640 of record NC_044194.1, on the reverse strand, counting down.
CACACACACACACACACCACCTGCATATATCTTTCCTCCAGATATGCAAAGTGACCTCATTATTCCAGAGGTATCCATTTATATATTTATATTTGTATCTGTTAATAAACAGCCCATTGTCCTCAGGTTACTGAGGCTGGTGGGTACATCCATAAATATTGCTTCTTTCTTTTCCTCTAGAGACACACGGTGTAAAAAACATCTTCTTTCCACATCCTCGCCTGATGTTGCCTGCTGTCAGACACAGACACCTGCATATGGAAATTGTCTTAAAAATAGTCTATAATATATATAACGACTTTCTCTGGAATGTCATGGGGGCCAATTCCTTGTCCATGAATGCATAATTGTCGCAGACATTCAAAGTAAGGACTAATATACAGTTTTATAGAGCTACTGCTGTGATATAGTTTTTAATCCATAGATGAAATGAAACATTTTGCCGTCATTGATTCAAATATTTAAGCTGTTTTTTAAGGAGCAATTTGGAAAGGTACGGCCAGAATTTTTTAAAAAAACATTCAAAATATGAATTGACAATATGAACAGAGTTTGTTGAAACAACAGTGCTGATATTATGTAAAATATGTCTTTGTAATGTGTTGCAGAGATATTTAAAGAAGGAAGCATGCTCACAATGGCCCACCTGTCTCAGAATACCACTTTGTACCACAAGAAGTGAGTTTCAGCTTGGAGATGCATGCCATCGGCAGTCGCTACATTCACAAGTTCTCTTAGCATGTCGTGTAATAAATGAACAAAATAACTTTCCTTACCAAAACAAAAATACAACTGTACACCTTCTGATTCAAGTTCCTCACTTTTAACAAACTAAGACAAGCTTGATTTCCTCGTTAACTCATCGTAAAATGCACTTCATTGTAACCCGACAGAAAAGAAATAAAAGTCAACAAAACAATCTTGGTTTGTCTTTACATAATTACCTCTGGTTTGGTTGAAATAAATCATCAATTCTCGAATTAAGGTGAAAAATATTTTGGCTCTGGTCTTGCCCGGAGTCATTTGTCTCAGTCAGAGCTGCTGTAAATCACCTCCAAACCAGGTCTTCAAACTGACCTCCAACATTCTTGGAGGCTATGTTCAGTCCCAGTCTTGTTGTCTTGCCGTGTCACTCTTAGGCTGCTAAACCAGATTGAGGTGACCATCGTTACCTGTGATGACTCCCCAGTGAAGTGGCAAACTTTAGTGCAATTGACTCCACAGCTAACAGAGACTGAGCTAAGTAGCTAATGGTAGCTAGCTACAGTCAAGGATAGCTTGAGAAGAGCAGCTGTTGTTTGTTACTCTGGGGATATGCTGCCCCCTATGTTTTTGGAGCTTCTGTTGAATTCTGGCCATATTTTAAAATTAAACCTTTAATAGCTGTAGATGCATTACAGTGAATGATGTTAGCGTTATTGGCTGCTCTTGCTGTCTTAACATGTAGACTAATCCCTTTAACCAAACACTGACATCCTGGTTGTCCTGTCACATTAATAGTTAAATGCAGACTTTTCTTTTTCTGCATATAAACACCATATTCCTGCAGACACAAACAATGATCAAAAATGCTGCTGGTTTTCTGTCCCAGCAGCTAGTTAATTTCCTGTAATTGCATTTACTGTGCATCCCAGGTGTGATTCAGTCCCTCATTACATGGCTAGAATAAAAATCAGCAGGACTCTGTGACTCAAGGACTAGTTTAAAAAAAAAAAAAAAAAAAAAAAAAAAATTCTCTGACACGTAGGCTTTTTAGTGAAATGTATAAATATTATTGTACATGTTGCTGTCTCATTTGATAGTGAAATTTGTTTTTTTTTTATGCTTTCTGTAGTTTAACTGCAGGACGTGATTTTTGTGTGTCTCAGTGGATGACGTAAGAATATAACAAGGTGTCTGGGTTTGGGATTGGAGGGTTTGTGTGTGTGTGTGTATCTGTGTGCGAATGTGCAGTTATTCCTGGCATAGGGACAGTCTGTGACTCAGAGATAATGGTCCTCTGTAGAGTGCATGTGTGCATGTGCTCATATGTCTGTGAGTGACTATAGCTATATCCTGCTGATGTGTGTGTGTGTGTGTGTGTGTGTGTGTGTGTGTGTGTGTGTGTATTTGTGTGTGCAAAAAAGAGAGACTGCAAGCGGATGGTGCACAATTGATATTTGCTAGGGACCACTGTCGTACTATTCAATCAATATCCCAGCACGCACATGAACACACGCACACACGCACACACACACACACGCATGCACGCACGCACACCCCTCTGCACCCTGAGCACCCATGGGAGTTGCCTGTTTTCATTAAGTAGGCCTGCTGCTTTTTTCCGGTGGTTTGGGTGGGGGTGGGTTAGAATGAAAAAGGAGATGTTTAGGAGTTTAGTGAAAATAAGAAGAACATGGCCAAGGAAGATGAAGATGAAATTGTAAAGCTTTGTCCAGCTAGTTGAATGCAGATACAGTGTTTACATGGGAGATTTCATAGTAGATCATAAATACTACTTGTAACCGAAGATGAACAGTTATTTCTGCTCTGCTGCACTGAGATGTCAATGAAAGCTATTCTATGCTTGTAAAGATCTCATAACCATAAATACAGCTTAATAACAACAGCTGTATTGTGCTTTGCTTGTGAACAAAGATCCAGACAACAGTGAATTGGCTTCTTAACATTACTGCTAGAAAGTGCTTGTCAGTGTCTGTGTGTCATTGTTTAAGACAAGCTTCCTTTCATTTTCTAGCATGAGACACATTTTTTCAGTCTTAAGCCCTATTTGCACAGGACTAGTATAACCTGGGGACCTCCAGTAATTTGTAATAATTGCGGAGGTCATCTGCGATCTTAATCCCGTGTGAATCTGCCTTGTCCGTAATTTGTAAAGTAAAAATTCCACCGCAAATTACCTACCATATATAGCCAAACACAGAGGTCCTGTGATAATATTAGTCCTGTGTGAATCGGCATCTCTGTGATTTGGGGTCGTTTTTTTATTTTTCTTAAGGTTTTTTGTGTTTTCCATGCCTCTTGTTTTCCTTTTTCCCGGTTGAGAATTATGGAGGCTGCGTTGGCAATTACAAATGAAAGTTTTGACAGCATTTTGGGTGCAAATTCAGGAGGCTCATCAGAGGAGCGAAATCTCGAAAGATGATAAGATTGAGATAAGATTTTTCTACATTTCAACAGTCTCAAGTAAGGAGATATTCTTACACCTATTTTCCTTAAAATGTAACTGTAAAACTTCTGAATTAATGTAAACTAAGACAAACCTAACTGCATCATTGACTTCTCATCGCAAAACACACTTGGTTCAAACTCGATAAAAGCTATATAAAATGTACTAAGTCCTTAACCCAGAGTTCCTTGTGAATATATTGATGTGCCCTGCTGCCTCTCTGTTGTGCTGGCCTCTTTTTGCTACCGGGTTTGCTGGCTGATTCTATTGCTGAGCAGTGGCTCTCACATGATCTTCAGAGGCAAACCATTAAATTAGCAAAATAGAATGCCAGAAATTGCACTAAATAACTCACCTAACTCACCTTGCATAATCACGCAGCCCTAGCTGGCTTAGTATCGACGGATGGACAAATATACCTGTGTCAGTGTTAGCCAGTGTGATTTGTGCACCTGCACTTTTGCGCGTGACTCGTTTAGAGTGTACTATTCTAGACCTACCTTTGTATGAAAAAGAAATGGTTGGAATCAACAGGGTGCTGACAACACAGCAAGCAGGAAGCACACACAGATTGACAGACACACATACATACACACACACTGTGGTCCAGCCAGGAGGTCTGTTGCATTTTGACACTGGTAATGATTCATGACAGTATGAAGTAGGAGCTCACAGCCACCGTACTTTCTCTGAGGCCCCCCATCTACTTCTCCCTGAGATTCAAAGGACAACACACAATTATCCTGTCCATGTTTGAGATGGTCGTGTGGGTGGCTGGTAATGGTTACCACACAGATCCATGTGTAAATAGAAAAACCACCAACTGAGTTCGCCTCTTTAATATTATTCTGTTGTGACACCCATGTATCTCTCTCTATATCCCAGTTTATGTCAGTGATTGAGGGTTGAAGATCAAGTAAAAGGATGAGTAGAGAAGAACAAAAACAAGTATTCAAAGAGGAATGAAGGGAAAGATGAGGACAGAGGGGTGCAAGATGGAGAGGTTTCATCTGGCCCTCTGTTGCTATGACAGCAGGTTGTGTTGGCATGCACTAAAGTTGGCACTACCCTCACCTCTGGCATCAGTGCACCCAGGGGAGTGTGTGTGTTTGTGTGTGTGTGTGTGTGCGTGCCTGTGCTTTTGAAAGACACTTAAATCCTGTACAGAAGAAAATATTTAGCATTTATTTTGTTATGAAAAAAAGCAATATTGTAAGCTAAATATGAAAAGAAAGAAGAAAGTTGGCATAAATACTTTTTAATGTGTGGATTTGATCTAATGCTACTTCTGAAATCATTTATACAAGTTTTGCTAACAAGACTAGGAAACAAGAAAAGGAAAAGGCAGTGCGCTTGAATGAATGTGTTAAGAGTGAAAAAAATTGTTGGTTGGTTCAGAAAGTTTTTTCAGTGCTTTAATTAAAGGGGCACTATATAGTTTTGGAGACGAAATTCAAACTCAGCATTTTAATATTTACAAAATGAATGAGGCAGTAATACAAACTCAGAAATATTATTATATTTTTTCCATAACTGAATTAACAAGCTGTTCTCAGAGGAAAATAAGGTCCCCAGAACACTGTTACATTTGGCAGTGCCTGCCACCTTTTTAGCTTCAAACAAAGTAAAGCAGTTTGAAATTGTGTAGTCCTTTTAAGGTGAGTTTAATCCATTTAATCTGTCATTTAAACTAAGATTTTGTTTATATAAATGGTTTAGGCATAAAAAATGGTTAAGGAGGATCTTTCTCTTTTCACATCACAACACATCCTAGAGCACTTAAAACGTTGGTAAAAAGATACGCAAAATATTAATGTTTGGATAAATTGAAGGATTTGTCCAAAATATACTAATTATTGGCTTTAGATGGTAGTTTATGCTATAATCTTCATCAGTTAATGTGCCTCATACAGCATTATGAACAAAAAGCAGCTGTAGTAACTATGGCGCACAATTTTATTAGGTGCCTTGAATTTAATCACAGCTATGTATTATCTACTCGAATTGTTGCACACATGTATGTGTGTTTGTGTGCTTCTTTAAGTATCCAGTTAGTGTGCCTCTGGTGTGTGCGCATCTGTGTGTTCCCATATTTATGCGTACCTGTGTATGTTTGTGCGAGTGTGCACAATGACCAGTGTGTGTGGTGTTTTATTTGAGTGTACACGTATGTGTGTATGTGAGCGTACACGTATGTGTGCGCATGTTGTGTCAGCCAAGGGGCCACTTTCTCTCCCTGGCCAGACGGTGCTCTCACCACTGGACAGATGGCCAGCACCCTCCCTCTCTTCTTCACCATCCCTTCATCTTTTCCTCCTACGATCTCTCTATCACTGTCTTCCTCTCCTGCAGCCTCCCAAACACCCAATCACCTCAATCCCTCGTTCCCCACCTCCCAGCATCCCTCTCTCCCATCACACCTCGCCCATAATAAATCAGACTGGGACGGAGCCTGTGCACCTTGCTCTAATTTGTCTGGCTTATACTAATGAACTCTCTCTCTTTTTTTAAACTTATTGACTGCACTGCCGTTACTCTTGACTTTTGTTTCACTGGAACTGAAATGATCAGATAAAAACCATTGGAATGGTTTTTGATTGCACCTGTTCAGATGATGATGAGCTGATGCTGAGAACAATCATGTTATACAAAAATGTTATAAATGAAGTAAAGAATAGCATATGATAAAAGAGAAATTATTTTCTGTCACTTACACGCTTACAGTGAAGTAATTTATAAGCTGCTAATGGCGCTTTATCATTTTTGACCTTTAACTTCACTCAGTAAAGCTCACACTACAGGATCTTTTGATTCTCCAGTCGCTGATGGTTTTTGGAGATCGCAGACAAAAGCCCCAGATCAGAGTCAAATTGGTGCTTGCTCCTGTGCATGACAATAGGTTTCTGAACCCAGCCTTATCATCCATCTATTTGATTTGGACAGAATAATAGCTCTCTAATTTGTATCAGAATACTTACTTACAAGCTCAGTATTTGTACTGTCCAATACAACCACAACACAAGCAGACAGTAATATGTAACATGTTGCAGAAATAATCCCTGCTGTTCCTGATCCACCCCTTCTTTTTTTCTTCCTTGCCTTTTGACTGCAAGTTGGTGCACAAACATCCTGAAAGTGTGATCTTGTGTTTGACCCATGTCACTTGTCATTCATGTGGTGTGCAAACCATGACTACAAGACTCTCGATTACAAGACAGAAAGTTGTGTTGCACAACCATCTGACGACTTTGAAAGTCATGTAGTGTGCCCAGGGCATAAAGGAAGTCAATGTTTCTTTAAAGTGATAGTTCGGGTTTTTTGAAGTGGGGTCATATAAAGCACATATCTATAGTCAATCTGTTTCCTACCGTAATCACCGATCAGCGCAGCCTCAGTTTGGAGGAGTAGAGAGCTGCTCCAGCCCAGATGCTCAGCTTTGTACTGCAGTAAACGGGGTTCAGCAAAAAAGCGAAATTAACCACCTAAAACAAGGCTCACCTAAAAAAATCTACATCAGGTCAAGTGTACGTTGTACAGGTAAAATTCACACCGCTTTACATCGCCGTCAGACCGCGCTTTCTTTTGGCACTATATTTTCTCAACCGCAGAACCTCCATATCCCTACGCATGAGCGCTAATGCGGAAGGATATGGAGAGTTAAGTTTTGTTTTTATCGAAAGTAAACCTCTCGTCCAGCCGCCGCTCGCAGATCAGCTGTTGCCCAGTTACGCTAATGCGTAGGGATATGGAGGTTCTGCAGTTGAGAAAATGTAGTGCCAAAAGAAAGCGCAGTCTGACAGTGATGTAAAGAGGTGTGAATTTTACCTATACAACGTACACTTGAACTGGTGTAAAAATTTTTGCGTGAGCCTTGTTTTAGGTGGTTAATTTCGCTTTTTTGCTGAACCCCGTTCACTGCAGTACAAAGCTGAGCATCTGGGCTGGAGCAGCTCTCTACTTCTCCAAACTGAGGCTGCGCTGATTGGTGATTACGGTAGGAAACAGATTGACTATAGATATGTACTTTATATGACCCCACTTCAAAAAATCGAACTATCCCTTTAAAAGTAATGGAGATTATTGACTGTCTGTAATGGCCAGCAGTTTAAATTTAGTGATTGAGATTTAACTTTACTGACTTCCCATCTATTAAGTCTATGGACTGTATACAGTCAATCTAATACAATAGTTGGCAATTAACCTTTTTCTCTTTCAGTGTTTTTTTTGACAGTTGTTCTCTTTTCAATCAGCTGAGTGGCTGATTAGGCTCTATGGACATTCTGAGGACTTTAAGTAATGTTCTTAAGTATCAAATTGCTTTATGGTTGTTGATTATCACACTTTTTCTCCTTTTTACTGGCATCTTGTTCTCAATGGTCTTCACTATTCAGGATACTTACAATGTTGGACTGAATGGGGTTTGTTTTGGTGGCTGGCTGGTTACAACCATGTTTCGCCTCCATATCATTCCTCCTCTCCTCTCCCCTTTTCCTCTCCTCTCCTCTCCTTGCCAGTGTCATCAGTGTCAGTCCTATTGGATCCTCGGCGTTTATAATGTGATAATAAGGTGTGAAAATGGAGACACAATGGAGCAGTGAGGATTGGGCCGACACAGCCTTCCACTGGTCCCCTCTCACACTCTGCCTGTCTGCTACCAGGACACACACGTTCACACACACTCGGTCGCATGCTGGAAAGATGTTCAACACGCACTAGAATTCACTTAAGTTTCACTTATGATTGGATAAAATGATCTAGTACTGAACAGGGCTTTAAAACAAATCTTGCAGTACACCACATGTTGTTTAACTATTAATCCAGTTATGATTTAATTGTTTAGGGAATTTTAATATGCAGACGTCTTGATGTATTTCCCTAAAAAAAAAACAAAAAACATGTTAGCTGTTTAACTCATGGTTCTGTGTTGTGTCTCCTCAGAGGTGCCATCTGACCGAGATCCCAAAGACAGTCAGGGGGTGGGTGCTGAGGATGGAGAACAGGAGGAGCACGATGAGCGCGAAGACAGAGATCATGACGATGACCTAGATGACGAGTCCATCTTCACCTGTGACAACTGTCAGCAGGACTTTGATTGTCTGGCTGAGCTTACTGAACACAGAACCAACCACTGCCCAGCTGGTAAGATTGTTCATTAGATTGTGATTGTTTTGTGTTGTATATTCTAATTGACGAGACTAAGTTTCACTGCATGTTTTTGACCTTCATCACCAAACCACAGGTACAGAACAGCTAAATTTCCATAATTATGATATGTTTTGGTTCCAAAGTCCACTCAGACACAGCATTAAACAGCTCACTGGTAACGGGTTAGTGGTGGATAGCATAATACCTTTACTAATTAAAAGATAATAAACAGAGTAATAAATATGACAAGGTAACAAGACGAAGGGAAACGCAGCTGTGTGTAGTAGAGTTCCGATTTCACATACAAGGACACTTCAATAGGTTGTCACCGTAAATGATAATGTTTCCTTTTTGAATAAGAAAGGGTCACATTTTTCTGTCCGAACATGACTCAGTCTGAGAGAATAGTAACCTAGACTGACCTGAACTTAACAGGTGTTCTGTTTTTACCATCCAAACCTTTCTTGAGCCTGAAGCAAATAATGTAAGCTGAAGTGCAGAGTTTGTGTTACCCTGTCACGCAGTTGTTACCATGGTTACAGCTTGCCTCTTTACGCTGATTTACATCCATGTACAGTGTAGACATCCATGACTGTGAAGAGGCATTGTTGTACACACAGATATTAGATATAAAAATAGAACATATATTTTATATTAGAGATGGTGCCGATCGATCGGTAAATGATCGGATCGGGCCGATATGGTAAAAAAACGATCGATTGGGAAATCCGATAAAAGGTTACAATCACCAGTCCGATCGCATTATACATATATTATACATGTGCTTGTGTTTGTTACATTCCGGATCCAAAGGGGGCGGTAGTGCGCCAAACCGCTGCCGCTTCAAAACAAAGAAGAAGTGTTGTGTTGTGGTCACACTGCCTGCATGCACTGCTAACATGTCAGTTATATGGAAGTTCTTTGAAATATGTGATACAGATGTCACACACGCCAGCTGTAACGCATGCAAGCGTTTAGTGCCTCGTGGGGGACACAAACCAAGTAGTTTTAATACTACCAATTTAATTCGGCACTTGAAGTCGTTTCACAGCAAGGAACATAACGATTTCCTGCAACTAACTAGCGAAAAGAAAAAGACAACGCCGACCCCACAGGCACTGCTGCAAACAACATTGCAGAGCACGCAGCCCTACAACTCTCGCGGTGAGAAGGCCATGGGAATCACAAGAAGGCTATATAGCTTATATAGGCTCAATTTATATTTTATTTTTTTATACTATGTATGCAACAATACAGCCATTTAAATGGCTAATATCAATAAATGACTGAACTTTCAACCTTCAGCTCTTCGTGACTGCCTTCTAGAGGCCATTTTGGCATATTGTTTTCCACAGTGCCACTGCTGCTATGAAGGAATATTGGAGTTACTGTTATACAATAAATAAAGGTAATCTAGTAGTATAAATAAGTAATTACAGGGTTAACATAAATGAAAGACTATAGGCCTTTGCATGAGTGGATGAATTAATGGGGAAAAAGAGTAAAAAAATATAAATATTAATAATATCGTTCCACGTGATCGATCGGTTCTGATCGGTAATCAGATCGGTGAGGCTTTAGGTGATCGGTGATCGGTATTGGTCCCAAAAAACCTGATCGGACCATCTCTATTTTATATCGATGGATGGTGAAGACGTGGCTCATAAGTGATTTTATATCTGGTATATAATTGTGCTGCATGTTTTTCATGGGGTCGGGTGCTCTGCATTCAGACTAAAGTCCAGATCAAACAGTTTAGTTGCGTCATGCAGTTACCTGTCTAATAGGTTCTTGGGTGACTCAGACCCTCCACTGTTTCTGAATACCTATAGCTATTGGATTCAGTTGTGTCCACAGGGACACACACACAAAAACACACACACACACACACACACACACACACACACACACACACACCAGACAGGCACGCACACAAAAGCTGTTATTAGTACCGGTGTAATTAATGGAGGGGCTGAAAGGAACACGGCGGGGGCATCTGGTTTCCTACAGATTAATCCAAACGCTTGCTTACAAGCCAGTGCTTGCACACACACGTGCACACGTGCGCGCGCACACACACACGCACACACACACACACACACACACACACACACACACACACACCCTAAGACAGTTTTGTGCTGCTGTAAGGCTGTCTGCCTTGTAGAGTGTGACAGTGTGTGTTTACTTTTGATAGAGGATGAAGAAGTGGGGTGTGGGATGGAGGGCTTTGTTTAAACTGGTAAAGATAGTGTTTCCAGAGGCTGTGTAACGTAGATGGTAAAACCCTCAGCAGCCTCCTATTCACCTGCTGGCTTGACTTTGAATCCCACCAGAGTCATTGGTCTAAGGCCTCAAATACATCCTTAGAGATGCTTGGAGATGTAAAAATAGTGGTTTGGTGTTGTGTTTGCCTTCAGTAGATGTTCTGCAGTAAAGAGTAGTGGAAGATATGTAGAGAGCTGAGAGAGAGGTCACAGGTAAAACACAGATCCTTGGCATTTAAGGCGCTATCATGTCATGCAGTACACAGTTTAAACCTAAGAGGATCTTGGGCATTTTGCTTTATTACAACTGAAATTTACAGGAGTTACCAGGAACAGATATAAGTCATATTAACACAAACAATGGGGATACTATAGAACGGCCTTTGAAAGAAGGCTCTGAGGCTCAATATGAGTGTTTTATTGTACTTTCATTTGGGAAGCTTTAGACCTGCTTCACTCTTGTTAGCCAGGGTCCACTTCACTGCAAAATCAGTTTAATCCTACACTAACTCAAAGCTGTTTATGCCTTTTTCATTCCTTCTCTCCCTGACACGGGTAAACACACACACTCTCATGAGCACACACACATACCCACACACATAGAATCACACCGCCAAAAGCGCAGGGCTGCTGTCAGAGCGCGGGATGTGGCCTGTGATTTCAGCACAGGAGTCTAGGGAGGGCTACATGTTGCTGAACGAGAAAGCAGAGGAGGGAGGGCGAGAGGGAGCGCAGAAGAAAGAAATGAAATGAAATGATAAAACGTGTTTTTCCCTGGAGAACGAGTGGTTGAGATTGCAGAGTAATCCCCCAGCTCAGTGGGATGTGTGTGCACTTGCATGCAGGGGTTTGTGTATGTTCATCTATGTGTTGGTGTGCGTTGTTGTGTACATGGTTGTACATGTGTATTTGTCTGATGTGTGTGTGCATGAAGTTAGTGGTGGGACCACAGCTTTCTGGTTATTATTGAGGAGAGGGCTAAATTAAAACACATGGACTAAAGAATCCTTTTAAGTTCTCTGGTTGAGACCCCTGGGATTTGGTAGAAGGGCATGGGACACACACACACACACACAAAACACAAAAAAACACACAGCCTACTGGGGATAAACACACGCCACTCTGGATCTGCATGAGAGATTTAATGCGTTCATGCATTTTGTAGTTTGATGGTGTGTGTGTTTGTCCCTGAGCAGGAACCAAACAACTCAGACATCAGCCATTTTGGTTGGGGGTGACAGACGGGGGCCATCTTGCCAGAAGTAGCTAGCTTTGATGTATGATGTATTATGACCAAAATATCCTGTATATAGTGGTAAAAACAAAACCAAAGTCAAAATAAGTCCCAAACTCACATTTCCACCAAGCATTGCTGTTGTTATAGTGAAATGAACACAGATTTGTGGCAGCAAATCAAGCCAGAGGAACTGAGCAGCTTAAAGCCAAACTCCACCAATTTTTACACATTAAAGTGTGTTTACACACATCAGCCAGATACATCAGCCAGCTATCATAGTTATTTAAAACCCTCATGATTTGTCAGAGCATTGGTATTTACTATACTAATAAAAATACTATATACGCACTTTAAGTAAGCTCGTGCATGACACAAATAAATGTTCTTGCAGTACAGCCTGTAGTAGTAATACTTAATGTTGCAACATGAAATTGTAAAATTTAAGTCATTGGTGCTAATCTCTTAAAGTTTCCTGTACACATGTCCATTCTCAGTGATCAGTTGTTGAATAATATCTGAAGTACTTACATGGGTCCCAGGTGTGGCTTGAGTACCATGTTAGTTAGCACTGAATTCTCTGCAGAAAAACCTCTGGTATCTGTAATGCTAACTATACTGTTGTAGCAAATGGCTCCCACGTTAGCAGCTAGCAGTGACTATAACATTGAATGGGTCCCAGGTGCGAGAGTGAAGCACCAAGTAATTCAGTGCCACTCTAGCAGAAGGCCTATAAAGAGGCACCATTAATTTGAGTGGAAATTGGACAAACACACACTCACACACACACAGTGGCACAGATCAATGACATATAAATGTGTGTAGACCCACTCCAACACGCACATACCCACAGAGCCCACACATCTGGTTAATGTAATGCCACATTAATGTGCATGAGCCTGACTGCTCAGCTGGTTGTCTGTGTGTATGTGTGTGTGATAGAGATTGTGTGCCTCTATTACAATGCCATTGTTATTCTGTTCTGTTGTAGCTTTAAGCCAGTGTGACGGCTCTGTTTTTGAATTGTGGATAAGATGCTCAGTGTGTGGGTTTACGTGTGTGTGTAAACTGATTTAACAAGCCCAGTAGCTCCTCCCTGTGTACCTGGTAATCATGTGTTGTTTTAGCTAGCACTCAAATGGTACTTTTAGTGTCATAGGTAGTCATGAAGGTTACAATGACTTCATGTCTTAAACACATTGGGCGTACCACAGTATACTTCAAGAGAACTGTAAACTGCAACATGATTTGTACAAGAGCCTGATGATGTGTTTTTGTTGTAGGATTGCCTGATGTTCTCAACCATTCCACTTGGTTTACAGACTCAAGGCAAAATTACTTGCTGAGGTGGATATAGTGTGTAATATCAGTGTGTGATGTGTGTCTCCTACCTTCAGTAAATGCAGGTCCATATTCTGTGTGTGTACAGTGTGTCTGAGAGAGACAGTGCAAAAGAGAGAGTCGGGGGAGTGTCGATGGGTCTCAGTAGGAGTCAGAATGTGGAGCAGAGGCTCTCTGAGGAGAGGAGGAGCGGAAAAAAAACCTCCTACAGATCAAATGGAGAACATTCTCTGGCCCTGCTCTGACACATGAACACTTGCGCACACATACACACACACACACACACACACACACACACACACACACACACACACACACACACACACACACACACACACACATACATACATGTACACACCATCCCATAAGGGAATCCCAAAAGCTATCTTACTGGCCACAACATTCCAAGGTTGGGTCAATGTGATGTGTATTGAGCGTTAAACACACTCAAACAGGTTTTCAAACTGCTGTGGAGACCCTGCCTTTGTGCAGCCACTGTCAATTTGGTTTGGTTATATATGAATGCTTCCTGACATGCGCACATACACACACACACACACACACACACACACACTCACACGCTCATGCACACACACACATCTATAGATGCTCACCCATGTCAACAGTGTGCACATGCTCATGCTAGGTGTGAGTGACAAGGAGACAAAAGGGTGAGAGGTTGTTACAGATGTCAGTGAAAACCACTCAAGGGGGAAGAGGAAGTGAAGAGAAGGTAAGCACCAAGTAAACGAGGGAGCCGTCAGTCAAGGCGGGGGGGCGGAAACTGGCGCTGCCAGTGACAAATAGCAAGTCATTAACCCAGCTAGTCGCTTCTTAGATGGCGAGATGGTGTGGGTGGAAAATGGTGTGTGTGTGTGTGTGTGTGTGTGTGTGTGTGTGTGTGTGTGTGTGTGTGTGTGTGTGTGTGTGTGTGTGTGTGTGTGTGTGTGTGTGCGTGTGCGTGCGTGTGTGTGCGTGTGTGTGTGTGTGTGCAGGGAGAAAGCCAGATACTGTGCGTAGTCTTTCCGAAGGTATTTGTGAGGTCTCTGTTAATTGAGCACATACAGCTGCACTCTCGTCTATTCTCTTTCCTCTCTCAGCGGGGGAGAGCAGAGATTACCAGGGAGCCTGTCTAGCTGGGAGGGAGGGTGAGACGGAGAAGGAAATGAGGGGGTAAAAGAAGAGGACTGGAAAGGAATGAAGGGAGGGCAGGATGAAGACAGGTGAGGAGGAGGAAGGCGGGAAAGGGGAGGTAAGACTTAAAATGTGCCGAGAGGAAGTGAGGGACGGGGGGTGAGGGAAGAGGAGGAAAAACATGGGGCAGAAGAGAACGTCTGTTAGTGCAGGGTCCCTTGGGTGACTGGTTTGCCTCCCGCGGGACGTCTCCCCACTGCTAAGCTCTTACCGTCTGTCGCAACCCGCTGTCACACACACATACGCGAACACACATGCAGAGAAACACCCTCCTCTTGAGCACTGAGAAACACACACACCTCGCTGCGTCTGTCGTCAGGATAGCAGCTGAGTCCTGTGAGGCCAAGACTCTTATTAAAACCACAGATCACTTTCTACAAGAGAGGGAGAGAAGGAGAGGTAGGAGGGGTGTAATCTGAAACAAAATTACAGACAGCCTCCTGCACTCTGGCCTGCCAATGACTGTGTGTGTGTGTGTGTGTGTGTGTGTGTGTGTGTGTGTGTGTTTGTGAGTGAGTGTTTCTAGTCCGGTAGCTATTGTTGATTGACAAAATAAATATCATGCTTCAGTTTTTTCCTTTATCTTCCCTTCTTTTTTGTTTTTTTCCTCCTTTGGATCCCATCCTCTTAGCTCCTGTCTATTCCCCCCCCTTGC
The DNA here is from genome assembly GCF_900880675.1 of Sparus aurata. NCBI lineage: Eukaryota > Metazoa > Chordata > Actinopteri > Spariformes > Sparidae > Sparus > Sparus aurata. The sequence continues at coordinate 27,220,635 of NC_044194.1, read as the reverse complement.
CCTCTTCATCACCATGTGCCCCGCTTCCCTCCTTTTGCCTCCCTCCACTCCCCCTCCCTCCCTTTCCTTCCCTCTGTGTCTCTGTACCCGGGGGTGGCCCGAAGATTCCTGTGCTAAGCCCTTGGCATACATACAAGTGCACAGCGCACACACAGACACAGCTGGCTGCCGCTCAGGTTTTCCAGGGAGAGAGCAGGAGCCCGGCACCAGAGGAGAGGGGGATGGAGAGAGGAGAGCAGTAGAAGAAGGAGGGGGGGTACAACATGCAGAGAGGGAGGGGGAGGGATGGAGGGGGTGAGACTGAGAAGGGTTGTTGTGAAGTCATTTTTCATCACAGGGTTCATTTTTCACTGCAGAGTTCTCCCACTCTGTACATCGCTCTATTTCTCTTTATCTGTCCTCTCCTCCTCCCGTTCCCCTCCCTTGATCCCGCTTTGTCTCTCTTTATCTTGCCTTTTTCCTCTTTTTTTCCTGTCGTCCTTTCTGCCCCCCCCCCCCCACACCTCTCTTTCTCTCTTTTACTCTCCCTCTTGCCTACACCCTTTCCACCCTCTCTCTGTCTCTGTCTCTCTCTCTTTCAGCCTAGTTTCTCCTTTATGAAATATGGATGGGAGCAGTTTTGGGCGCGCTGAGAGGTTTGCAGTTGGAGGGAGGGAGGGATGGAACTTGGGAACTGGCAAAGGAAGGAGGGGGAGAGAAAGCGAGAGGGGAGAAGAGGGAGGGAGCTCGTGTCTCAGCAGACGTGCCTTGTGCATGCACCTAAACACCTCACTGAGCAATCTGTCAACATGTCAGCAACACATGTTTGGTAAAAAAAGAGAGAGCGGTTGGAAGGAGAGAGGAGAGGGAGAAAAAAAAACTCTCTCCTCCTCCAGTGGGAGTAATGGCTCCCACCAGGGCTCTGGAAATGCTTTGAATTCAGCAGATTTCTATTGCGGGGTCCTCCCCCGGGGGCATCTTTTTACAATGCCTGCATCTCAGAAATTTGAGCCCGAGGACCCCTGGGGGCGTCCTTTCATAATGCCTGAAAATGTAGGGTTATATTGTGTGCTCTTCCCCATGGGGCTTTTATTAATACCTGCATTCACTGCCACTGGAAATTACACAGGCGGCGCTGCAGGGGCCCGCACTCGCTCCAGGAAGGGAGAAAGACTCTGCAGGGACGTATTCTCTCTTCTCCTCTCTCTTCTCTTCCCTTCTTTTTTCCCCCCTCTTTCCCCCTCCTCCTCCTCTTCCTCCCCCTTCTCCCTCTCCTCCTACTTTGACTCTCTTCCCTTTTTTCTTACTTAATGCAAGAGTGAAAAAGAAGAATTTGCCAAAGGACACATGAAAGTGTGTTTTGTGTGTGTGTGTGTGTGTGTGTGTGTGTGTGTGTGTGTGTGTGTGTGTGTTGGCACCAGCTAACCCCCTTGTATTCAGCCCTACTTTGCTCAGAGGAAAAGAAACACTCGATTAAAAATGTAACTTCCCTCTTCCCCTCTTCTTTCTCTCTCATATCTCCCTCTCTCTGTCCTTGTGTGTCTGTGTGTAGATCTTGCAGAGAGTAAATATTTGTCTGTGTCTCCGTTTGCATGTATTCATACGTGTGTGTGTGTGTGTGTGCGCATGTAGACAGAAAAAAAGCTTTATAATGGTCCAGTCCAGTTTTTAATTTCGCTAGCTGTGTAAGGAACAGACAGAGACAACTACATTCATTAGAATTCTTCAGCCAAAGGGTTTGCAGCTTCTTTCTGCATGTCAGTGTTTGTGTTTATTGATCAAATATTTACACAGTCGGATTAAAGAAATATACATTTACATATCTTTGAATAAATAAAAATGCGTCTGATCTCCCCAGTCAGACTATTTGGATTTCAGATTTAGATGTTGCACTCTGACTGTAAGTCATCTTCAGTCATGACTGGTCAGTGTATTTCATGACAAAAAGATCCTGTGACTCTGTGGCCAATTAAACTTTACAGGCACTCGTAAAACAAGTCATGCTTATTGTAATGATTGGTTTAAAGATGTTTTTACAGAACTTTTTTTTACACTGCTTTGTTTTACTTACTTTTTTGGAACAGATTATTTAACTGTGACTTCTGGATAACTTGTAAATAACGCCCACCAGTTGCATATAAACTCACCTACTGAAGGCAGAATATCAATAAAATATGAAAGTAATGCAGAGTATCAGAAATTATAATGTAAAACATTTTCTTTTTGTGTGTAAATGCCAATCGAATATGTGTTCTTTTTACTGTTTGACAAATTAAGGGATTGTAATACATAATTTTGTGCTCTACTGAATTGTAATGGATAGCCTTGTCTAGATTTTGGCTAATGAAAATAAATGTCAGCTACAGCCTGACCTCTATAACTGACTTGTAAAACATGTCCACTTCTAAGTAAATAGGAAGCCACAGTGCATTTATAAATGGGGTCCTTTTAAGGCTAAAGATCTCAGCATGCTTGTTAAAGTTGTCTCTGCATAACGTACTCTTGATGTATCTTGTCTTTAATGGAATTAATTTTACTCTCAGGCCATGTGGATAGAGTTGTGACTATAAGGTGTCATCTGTCATGACATGTCCATGCTTTTTGAAACTGAAGCAGATGATTTGGAGTCTGTCAATACTGCAAGATATCAGTTGCTACGTTACACATTGCCTCTTTTGCCATGTAAAATGCCATACACTTAAGCAAATAATGGAGAATAGCAAAAAAGAAAATTCGAACTTAATATTGAGCTGAATTTTTATACTCTTGGCAAAATTCTTTAGCCACGATTTGTGTGTTTGAAGTCAGGTTAAAGAAGACTTTACTGTACTTAACCAGCTACAGTTATTAATTGGTTGTGGTTTTTTTTCTTTATTGGCAAAAGGCAGAAAAGGTTGGCAGGTTTTTAGGTAACTGATTGTGTTACATTGACATACGATACCGCTTCATATCGATTTTGGGCCAATGAATCAAATAGAAATTGTATCATGACAGACTTTAAGCTATTCAGAATCTTTTAATCCCATTTCTAATGTGGAATTGGAATGTATCTAAGGAATCTTTGGCTAATCACAATTCAAGCAGACATACCCTGAATACACTCCTGAAATCTGGCAGGGTCTAATTATTTTCTTTCTCAGACCCAACACTGTTCCTCCCCACCCTTTCAATGCCTAGTATTTCTCCCTCTGATCAACTTGTCAAATGATCTACCTCGTGGAGTTCAGAGGCATTTTCTCTTCTGGGTGTTCATTTGAACATCTTGTCAGCAGCACTGTCAGGGCATCCTACTGGTTATCTGTTGGATAAACAAACACACAAGTTAAAGGACTGTGATTAATGAAGTCCCTCCAGAGCATCAAGCTGCTTGATATGTTGACACATGATATTGAGAACCTTGTAATTGGGAGAATCTCATTTAGCTAACCTTGCTTAATTGGCAATCATATAACAAATAATTGAATTATTTAACTGATTCTGTTAGCTACATAGCTAGTGTCTTGAATATGAGATTTTTTTCAACAAACAGATAAAGAAACAGGTTTTCGTCTCACAAAGCTCAAAGGCAGCTGAATGAGAACAAGTAAAGACTAGGTGTAACCTCCTTGGGGAACGGCTGTAGCTAAATGCTGTGCTGCCAGTGTGACCTGTACAGGTAGAAACAGTAGCAGAGGATGAGCAGTAAGTTTAACAGCTTAATTAGACAGCCCAGTTAGTGACACCGCGCTCAGCTAAAACATTTAGAGGACAGCATTACTTGAGTTTACCCCCTGCATGAACCAGTTTACAGTTTTTGATTTTTCTTGGTCAAAGTGTCCACTGCATGTGTGTTAATGCTGAAGGGTGTTAAGCAGATCTATGCAGTAGGTATGCACTATATGGATTTTTTTCAGCTGTTACAGATAACTGATAATAACCTGCTTCTCATGGCTGATTCTGATAAAATAACCTATAATTTCACCTTTTTCCATTTTACAAAGGTGTTCCTAACCTGTAGATTATGCACACCTGAAGGTAAGAAAGGCTAAGATGTAGTGAGCAAAGATGAATGATTAAATATACCATAGCTCTTTTATCGGCTATATTTTCCTTATCAGGATGATAATTTATCTGTCTGACATACATTACACATCCCTACAGATACTGCGGTAGGATTTAGTTGATATGATAGTGTACTCATTTATAAAACATTATGAAACTTTTTATGGTAAACCTTCTGTAGTTCCTGCTGTTTAAAACCTCTACACTACATAATGACAGCTTGGAGATGGTACTCCTAATTGGTGACCTTGCAACCAATGTGCAGCACATCCGTGGTTTATTATTCAGGATTCTACTATTTCCAAAGCATCTGTAGTACGTATGTTTGTCTATACTTGTGTTTTAGTTTGGGGAGTGTTGCTTTGTTTGTTTGTGCTTGAACATACATGTACAGTAAGTTTGCCCTTGTCTATGTGTCTGTGTGTGTTTGTGTGTGTTTTATGTCTCTATCAGTGTGTGTGCATGTGGATGGGCCAGGATAGAGTTGTCATGGGGCCATGTGGGGGCCTCTTCTGTGTGTGTGTGTGTGTGTGTGTGTGTTTGGTGGTGGTGGTGGGGGGGGGGGGGATGATAATGAGGAACAGGCCATTCCCTTGGATTCCTGCACCCCTGCCAACAACCAGGACCCCCAGAACCTCTACCCCCTTTTCTTTTTTTCTCCCCCTGTCCTCCTGCTGACACCTGGGACTTTTCTCCTTTTCCCCTCCCTGTTTCTCACTCTCTCCGTCTTCCTTCTCTCTTCCCAAGTGGAACATGCAACCTCCCTTCATTTGATACACCCCCCTTCTTCTTTTCCTTTCTACCTCTCTTTTCTATTCTTTGTCCACTTCTTCCTCTCCTCTCCTCTCCTCTCCTCTCCTCTCCTCTCCTCTCCTCTCCCTCTCCTCTCCTCTCCTCTCCTCTCCTCTCCTCCTTTTCCTTCCGCCGTCCTCGTTGTCCCTCCCTGCTGAGTTCTCAACCTCAGAACTGACCACATCCCTTCCTTTCACCCTTCGTCTCCCTTCCCCCATACCCTCCCTCCATTCTCTCCCCATCTTCTCTGTTCCCTGTGGAGCTGGCCCCAAAGCTCTGATCCCTTCCTCCATGCCCCTAAACTCCCCCACTGTGCCCTCCCAAGACACACATACACACACACACACCCTGTGGCGACTGGCCCCAAAGCAGCCCCTGTTTGTCTCCCTCCCTCTGTTTTTCCACTCTTTCTTTCTCTCTTTCTCCACCTCTGTCTCCCACACCCTGTTTGATGCTTTAGATTTGTTTTGCACTTCACTTAAGCTGTTTTTCCTCCAGCCAGTATCTTCAATGGAGCAATTTGTTGCATTGTGCATTTCTGCACTGTATCCACATGGATGAATAGTTCCTTTTCCTTGTGCGCCATGACTTCGTGCACGTTAACTGAATGTGCCCTGCAAAGTAAATATGGGTTGGTTTTTTTTTATGATAATGATTTATGTTACTGCTGGAACAATTGTTTATTTGTGTTGCATCCATCCAGCCATCATCAACAGACCATTTGTGGTAAATCTGAGCAGCTGAATTGGGGGAAAAAAACTTTAACTTCCCTTTTAGATTGTGAGGATATGGCAAAAGATGTAATATTTTTAGTCCACTTTTCTCTGGAAAAGTTTTTTTGTTTTTTTTGTTTATGTGACATGTGGTTATTGATTTTAAATATTGTACATGTCACTCCTTTGCGCAGAGTGCATATGTATTCCCTTTTCATTTTGCTTGTGTCAGTTAAGGTAATTTTTCTGAGAGAAGGCTCAAGATCAACAATATGCAATTCACACAGGGAAATGGCACGGATGCCTCGCTGCATCAGAATTACTGCAAGGACAGTCACCTATTTTGTAACTTTTAACACCTGTCCAGCAACATACTAAGTTTAATACAAAGATGCACCCAGGTGTACAGGCACACAGACACACACACACAGACACACACACACACACACACACACACACACACACACACACACACCCACAAGGTTTCAGTCACAGACAGTCGTGGCAAAGGGCAGTGTACCACAGGGAGAGGGCCCATAATAGTTTTAACCCAGCGCTCAGGTGTGACTCGCCTTTGTCCAGCCAAATGTCAGAGAAAAGCACAACTCCAGGGAGGAGGGAGGGAAGAGGGAGGGTGGAGGGAAGGACGAAGCACAGTGGAGAGGAGGATCAAGGGAGAGTCAGTCAGAGAGAGTGGAAATGCAAAAATGGGGAGTGAGATGCATAGTAGACAAAGAGGGACTCATGTACTGTACATATATGGGAGTGAAGGATGGAAATGCAATGAGAGGGAGGCAGGAGGGGTTTGTGTCAACCAGCGTAGACCAAGACACTCCACTCAATAGACCTGGCTGACTGATCCGGATGACTCCTAAGCCAATCAGACAGACAACTGCCAGCCTGACTTTTCTCAAAAATATATGCTCGCTTACTTCATATCTAAATAAACTCTGGACTTTTTTGTTAGCCAGCTGACCGACTGATTGTTACATCCAGTGAGTGAGCAGCCATTTTTGCCAGCCTGTCTGTCTGGGCCCCTGGTTATGTGGGGGCTGGGAGCCCTGATCTGTTCTGTTCTCTCCCCGCCTCAAGAGCTCCCTAGGGGGGCAGTAGGACCAACTCTGCCAGCCTCTCTCACACTCCCATTTACCCCCAACTCAATGCTGAACACACACACACACACACACACACACACTGACGTCAGCTGCTCTGGGCCTTCTCCCCTGGGTGCTACCAGAACCCTTTGTTCCCCCCCCCCTCCCCCCCGCCCGTTCCATTCCTGCCTCCCTCCTCTCCATCTCTCCATCTCTCCTTCCACCCCTCCTCACTCCTCTCCCTGTCCTTTGTCCCTAGAAAAAGCTGTCCTTCTTACTGCCTGATTGGAATTCACTGCACTATGGGAAGTCACAGGGGAGGTCTATTGTCAAGTGTGTGTTTGTGTGTGCACATGTATGTGTGTTTTTTTTTTTTGTTCACTGGTCATAATTGTATGCATATTTCTTGTGAGAGTGTTGTTTAAGCGTGTCTTCGTGTGCGTGGCAATAAGACATGTGGCGGCACTGCTGTATGTCGAGAAGCAAATAAGTGTGTGCCATGTTTTTAGAGAAAATATTTAAATTTACTACACAAAGTATTGATTGTTTTGTCCCTTCAAATATGATTGCTTGATGATACAAGGCCAAATGCAGGACCACAGTGATGATGACCGCGTCTTTTCCATTTATTTCCAAAAGGAGAGCACGTTTTAGGCCTCAGTCTCTCAGGTTGTATTAATGAACTGAGTCTGTAGCAGTCTGCTTGTGGTAGTGTCATGCAGTTATAATTACAGTAGAAACTATTATTTTCCTAATGGATTTATTACATGCAGTTTTTGCATTAATTCCTTTATTTAGCCTGTAAAATGCCAGAGTCCCATGTCCCAGCGCCCTGACTTTTACAGTATCCTTAAGCTGGTTTTACTGTTTATACAACAACAGTCACTCAAACACCCTTGAATGAGGAGGGTTTACATCTTCTTAATATAGAGGCCAATAAAGTTTGTCCACCCTCAGCCCATGATTTTTCTTTGATGATTTTTTCAGTGTGCGTGGTGGTAGGTGTGTGTGTGTGTGTGTGTGTGTGTGTGTATGTACAGTATTTGTAAGTGAACATTTTGTATGTAGGCTTTTCTTCAGTGTGTTTTCTGGGTGGTGGGGGAATGCATGTGCCTTTATGTGCATGTGTGTGTGTTCATGCATGCTTCTGCTCTCAGCATGAATCCTAGAATTGGGGTTAAGGAACAAGAGAATTCTTCCCTCGTATTCCCTCCTTTCCTCTCCACTCGTCTCTCTCTCTCTCGCTCCCTTGTCTTCATGTCTCTCACTCTCTCGCTCTCTCTCTCACCCGTACAAGTGGGATGTTTTGAAATATTAACCAATCTGCTCTTCATTTTTCAAATATGATCGAAAACACACTACTAAATAAGTCAGGAACGAGGCCTGCCGGGGAGCGCAGCAAGTAGGGGGCACTCAAATAAACAACAAAACAATACAAACAAACAACAATGAAGAAAGGAAAAGATGGAGATGGTTAGAGCAGTGGGAGGAGAAGAAAGTCTTGTATTAGCCAGCTTGGGTCACTGCAGTGCTACAGCTGTCTAACCTCCATCATGGTCTGATGTCATGCTCTCTCTCTTTTCAGATCTTCTCTCCATCTTTCTATTTTCTTATCTTTTGTCTTTTTCCTCTCCATGTTTCTCTTTTCACCTTTTCTCCACTCTAATGAGAGCAGCTCTATTGGAGTATTAGACTACACTGTGTGTGTGTGTGTGTGTGTATGTGTGTGTGTTGTGGGATTTAAAGTAAAGGTTGGGGGGTATCCGTGGCTGACTGACTTTACCTCAACAGTGCTGCAAGCTGGTAGCCGGAGGGAGCGTCCTGCTTGAGTAATGAACTCCCCCAGGAAGAGGCCTTGCTACGTGGCCTGCCTCCGTCCTGTGCTCCTCTCTCTCTGTTCCCAGATAGAGTCGGGGCTGGGGTTGATTTTTGGTGGGGGAATGGGTGGCGGGTAGAGGGCGTTTGGGGGTTTTGGGTGTTGGGGTGAGTGGATATTTCTCCCCCTTGTTGGCTGCCAAGCCATGCGGCCTGCGAATGAGCAGATAAAATTGTGTGCGTGTGAGTCAAAACTGCTAAGGCTTGTGTACAGAGATTTGTATGTGCCTGCATTTTGAGTGTATGTGGGTATTTGGTGTGTGTGTTGGGGAGTTTGTCCTCAGAGAATAGTGTGTGTGGTGGGGGGTGCAGTGACAGCTGCAGAGGGGGGGGGCCGGGGGGGCTGACTGCTCGCTGCCTGATAAGGGGGGCTTCACATTAGAGACATGACGAGAAGACTAATAATTCAGCAGTGCAACACGCACACTTAGACACACACATACACACAAACACAGAGAAGCTCATAGAAGAGAGGCAGTGTGAGGAAAAAGTTAAGGAAAGCTAGATAGGGCTGTGGGACAGGAGATTTAGATTATGGGAATGTGTGTGTTGATGGAAGTGGATTCACAGTGTTGAGAGAGTAGAGAGAGAATCAGTCCATTTGTAATGTATGTGACACGGCTGACACATAATCATAGAAAGGCAGCCTCAGAGGTTCATCTTTAAGTCCAAAGCATCCTTAAAAATAAATATAAACAATGTAAACCTGCACACTTGTGAAGTGCTATTGTACCTGTGCTGTGTCCACTGTCCACTGCTGTCCTATTTTCCACTCAAGCAGAGTTTTTAAATGTGACCTATACAACCCACAGGCAGGCTTTAGTGCTCCAAAAGACATTTCCTGCTGAGCTGTTGTTGAAAGGATTGGCTCTTCAGGTGAGGAATTAAGTGACATTACACACAAAAGACTGTTCAGGAGAGAACTTGAGTTTCTCTTTATATTATGTCTCATGTTCTCTGGTAATGTTCATGTGCTGCGCCATTGCATGCCCATTGTGTGTCATGTGTGGGGCAGTGAGTCATGTGTGTTGTGTTATGTAGCATTGGGCTCACTTTGTAAAATAGGCTTTTGTTCAGCCTTTGCTTTAAACCCCCTGCCATCAAGCTTCCCTGTTACTGCTCTGCAACCCGGCCTGTTTGCTCTACCGAGGAGCCCAGAGACACTGCAGGTGCGACAGCCAAAGTGGTTTGTGTGATTACCAGGGCAACTACGAGTCACAATCCACTGTATGAGCTCTGCCGCTGGTCGATGTTTCACAAACCAACTGTGAGAAAAACACAAACACAACAAATTAACACCAGAGTGAGATAATGAGTGCTCATGGAGAGAAAATTATGAATAAAAAAGGACAGGTCATCTCACTGGTATTGTAGTATGTTTTAAAAATGTATTTGCATAATTTATGTGTTAACATAGAAAATATTACCTCTGTGCCTTTGTAAAGTGGTTAAATTCAAAATATGTGGTGAAATTCAACCTTTTTCTGCTTACTTCACTAAAATGATATCACCCAGGCCTAAAGCATTGAGAAAAGTCAAAGGGGTCTGAACTCATAACCCGGTATTCGTAGCAGTTTTTTTGTGTACATATGACAGACTATAATTACAACTTCAGTCTCTTATTGCGATTAGCTGAGACCTCATGACATTCATATGCAGAGATTAGGGCTAGGTATAAAGATTTAATATTGTGGTACGCCAGCGTAACATCAACTTTGTTCATCAAAGCCAGTGAGCAGACGCACGGGAACGAGAAGTGACACAATTAAATATAATGCAGCTGATATCAGTGTTGCTGATTACCTGTCAAATGTTTGCCTTGAAAGCGGCCTATATCAGTATCTATCAAGAAAAAGACTTTCCTAGTTGTTCTTGTGTTGAATACAGTCAGACTTACTTTAAAAAGCAGGTCAGAGCATAGATGGGTAGCTTCACAGTGTAATCACCATCTGAAAATACACAATGATTTACAAACATCCCACAGACACATCTCTTCTAACAGCCTAAATTACCACTAAGTCCATTCCAGTACCATCATGTGTTTTCTTTCCTCTTTCCTAATGTAATAAAAAGCCCCCACCAGCCCTTAATTATTCATATTTTAGTAATACAATCCAAGTTAACGGTTCAAACATTAGTACATAATAAAACTCCCGAGGCTTCGCTTTTAATTTAATTCCTCCGTTTAAATTAATTTTGGGGCATGCTTGTGCTTTTAGCTTGCTCTTCCACTGAGGGGAGGGGGTAGGGAAAGAGATAGAGGAGAGATGGAAGGAAAGGAGGGAGAGATGGAGGAATGCTAAGGGAGATGCAGGTGGAAGAACGGCCATACAGGTGTTTGTAGTGAAGAAATGTAATCCAATATACACATCTAAAAAGACAACAGTACTGTCATTATCATACACAATAACAACTATTGAGTCCAAGGATGCTTGTAAGTATGCTGAGGTGATCAGGATAAACACAAAAAGTGATGTTCTTGTTTGGGTCATTGAATCGCACACATGCAACCACATAGAGTTTTTAATAAAAATTAAATCCATGTGGAGTCTGAGTGCCTGTCAGGAGCTTTGTTAAACTCAAGCTAGCCTAGGACAACCAGGACACAAGCAGGTGGACACTGAGAGATACAGAGGGGAAAAAAGGGAGGTTGGGCTGAGGGGGTGTTAGTAGGTGCAGAGCGAGAGATTGTAGAAGGATGGAGGGATACATGGGGAGAGGGACAAACGGACGGGGAGAAAGAGAAAGAGATTAGCCGTGCTGATGCTAGGGGGTCTCCTCTAAAGGCATGAAAGCACAATGGACCCCAGTCAGTCAAAGAGGCATTTCCATTTCTCTGCTCTCACCGCTCTATTAGACTGTTTGTGTCCTCTAACACTGATGTGTGTGTGTGAGCCGCAGAGACAGGAGTGAGTTTGCCTGTGTTGTTCATGTGTTCTGACTTTGTGTGTGTGTGTGTGTGTTTGAAGTCAGTGTGGTGCTGTACAATAGTTTGGGTCCCAGAGCAATCCGCTTTTCTGCTGCAGAGACCAACCAGCCAGTGGTCTCCATTGATCTGCACCCCTCCATCACAGATATTCCCAACCCCACTGTGTGTGTGTCGCTGTCTGTGTGTCCCATTTTCTGCATACACACACGTGCTCGTGTTCCGTACCGTCTCTTTTTATGACTCTCTCTCTTTCAGGTCCTTTACCTTTGCATTATGAGACATGTTCTGTTTTACCCTCTGCATGTACTGAAACCGTTCGTGTGCATGTTTCAAGGTGTTTGCATATCCCAGTTTTTGTGTGTCTTTGTCTGGAGCTGTAACTGTGTGTATTTATGTGTGCGTGTGTCTTATTTTTTGTTTTTTCCTGTTGGGCAGTCACAGTGGGAAGAAGAAATGTTTTAGCGCGCGCACACACGCACATGCACACACACACACACACACGCACACACACACACACACACACACACACACACACACTAAGAGTCACACATGGCTCAGCTTGGCGGATGTAGGTTGTAATTACGGGACCCCCTGGCCTCTCTCTCTGTCTTTCTCCTTCTCTGCCCTGCCGGCCTCTCCCCCCTTTGATCTGTTTCATGTCACCAGCTCACACACATGCATGCACACACACACGCACACTTCTCTTTTTTTCTGGAGCAAATCCACCTTTTTTCTGTCTCTGCGTCCCTCCCTGTGTGTGTCTGAGCGCTGCTCTTTGTTGCAGCCAGTGTGTGGTCTCTAATTCACACAGGAGCCTCTTTTCTGGACGGTTTGTTTTGAAACCTTCCCTTCTCCTCATCACATTGAACTTGATACTTGAGGATTATTCCCTTTCTCACTGACCTCGTGTTGGCATACGTATTTCTTCTTCTCTATGTGTAGTATAAGTACAAGCGGGCAGCTACTTGTCTGTAAGAAGAGGAAAAAAAAACTGTTTGCGAAGTTTGTGACAGTGACAAATAGAAGAATTCAGCTGCTTCCTTTAAGGCCTTTGCCACCATCTTTGGCTCTTTTCTTCCTTTACTTTGTTTTCTATCTTTTTTTATGCATATCTTCTTTCTTGTCTCATTGTATCTCCTTCACCTCTATTCCATTCATCTCCTTTTTCTACCCTCTGTCTCTCTCTCTGTCCTTGACCCTCAGCTGGTAACATTGTCTTCCTCAGGGGAGCTGAAGGTTTAACACATGAGTAATTATTATACAACACACACACACACACACACACACACACACACACACACACCAGGTGGCATGAAAGTGAGGACTGACTGAATATACCTGTATTTATCCAAGACATGTCTGACACCCAGCACACATACAGTGCTGAGGAGAATCTCAGAAAACATAATTAGAACCCGTACATCGACAACATCATATATAATTCATGTTCTTTTTGAATGCCGTCAGGCCTCTTATAAAGATCATAGCCAGTCAACATGCATGTGATTAAATACCTTCAGATGAAGTGGCCAGGAGAGTCTGCACTCACTTGATGTTGGTGCCAGATGGAATCACAAAAAGCTTTAATGCAGCACTTCTTGTACATTTTGCTAGGTAATAAAGTATTTGTGGGTAGTACTTAGAAACACAGAAGTAGAGCAGAAACACGTACGATTCAAGTCAAAATTGAAAGGTAATTTAAACACAAGCCAGAACACCGTGTTGAAGTGATAAAAGTGAGATTGAATATTATATAGCAGTCAGTCAGAATGTCCCACCATGGTTTTTCTGAGTTGCCATTTGTAAGCGCCTTCATGTGTTTGCGTATGTTTATGCATATTACTTCCTGGATGGAGATAGCGTGTGTGTGCGTCGATCCCAGTGTGCATTCTCTCTCTCCATCTCTCTTGCCGTCTGTGCCTCTAATCCCTGAGTGTGTCACTAATGGCAGGTCCAGGTGTTCTGCTCTGCTCCGCTCCTCCCCTGGGGACCCCTCTTCAGTGTGTGCGCTCGCATGTGCGCATGTGTGTATGTGCATGTGCACGTATTCCTCTCATGGGGGGTTTAGGATCTGTGAGAAGGGGGCTGTCCAGGATCCCGTCCTCCAGAAGGGAAGGGAGGGAAGGGGAGCGGTGGGGTAGGAGGTACCCGCCTCTCGCAGCTTGCTCTCGGGCTTCCCTTGGGCACAGGACCCCCCCTCTACCATCCTCTCCTGGGACTTCAGGAGCCTCTCTCTCTCTCTCTCTCTCTCTCTCTCTCTCTCTCTCTCTCTCTCTCTCTCTCTCTCTCTCTCTCTCTCTCTCTCTCTCTCTCTCTCACTTCCTCTCTGCCTCTCTTCTCAAATCCATCTCTTGGCAGCTTATTTACCTGCACCGCTTAGTTATTTTTCTCTAGATGGTTAAAAACTATGTGTGTTTCTGATGTATTTGTAGTACATATACAAAAATGGGTTTGTTTGTTTACTGGTGTGTATGTGTGTATCAGTGTGTTTGTGTTTTGAACAGTGAGCTCCAGCTGCCTACATCACTTATTTATAGGTCCCACATACGCCTAGGTGAATGTAGGAGGACTTGCTTCTGTGTGAGTAATATTGTTGATACATCCTCAGATCAATCACATTCATTTTTAGTCAAAGCCATTTGTTTAAAATGATGACTGCACACATAAACCCCTTATGAGGCTCTTGCTATACACTAATTATCCATCATTATTCACAAGGTAGCACCAATAATACTTTTAAAATATTGCTCAGCTGCAGTTATTCATAGCTGTATGTGTATTATTACAGGTCTGAGGGTATTTCTGTTAACTTCCAAGGGCCTCCTTATGTGCATGAGTGTGTACTTTTATGAGCAAGTGTGTGAAGGTGTAAAAAGTCAATCAAGTTTTTGTGTGTGTGTGTGTGTGTGTGTGTGTGTGTGTGTGTGACTCAGGTGAATGTGTTTCTAGGTTAGTGAGCGGTCTGTCAGTCCACCAAACCTCATTCTTATAAATAGATGGTATCGCCGCCGGCATGCACACAATGGGACCACACCACTCTGTGTGTGTGTGTTTCTGTGTGTGTGTATGTGTCTGTATGTGTGTGTTTGTGTGTCATGCCAGCATGTGCGCATATGAGGTGTACTGTATGTGTGCGTTGGCATGGTGTTGTTGTTTATCTAACGTTCTGCCTGACAGCTGGTTCTCATTTCTGAGTGAACAAACAGCAGACAAGACAGAGAGCAGGATGGAGGAGAGAGATGAGGAATTTCTTACATAGGCAATGGAACCAGTAACCCTCATGTTTAGTGCCTTGCTCTACAGTATGTGTTGACGAGAGGTAATGAAGAGACGGAGTGAATAGAATCAGAGGAAATCAGGGCACGTTGAGATAAAAGGCTTGTTGAGAAAGAGTTCAAAATGGGAGAGAAAAGGGAATGTGGTAAGAGGAAGCAGATGCCAGCCCTCCTCTGCCACATGGTGTATGTGTGTGAGGGAAACAGACTGTGTTTGTTGTTGCATCTATGTGTCTGTTCATGTCTTCTGGCCCTCTCTGTGTCTGTGGAAGCATGTTGTCATACACCTTATTGGTAACTACTATGACACTAATATATCAAGTCTGGAAGTGGACAAGTCACCATTGCTTCGGTGACATATTTGAATTATGCTGCCCTAATAATAAAATTGCTTCCTACTTTTCCCTTTTTTACATTTGAAAAGGGCATCTAAAAATCAGGAAAAGCAGGTGCAGTTAGAATTGACAAGCATTTACTTGATAAAGAGTGCCCCTGGCTGATATTACAACTTTATATAGTTACAGTGAGTCCGATGTTCACCAGAAGTGGAACAAGAATGTTATGAATATTACTGTAAATATTAGTTATTAATTCATATTTTTTACTGGCCAGATTTGTCTCTCCACAAGTTTTCAGTGGAGGTCACTTGTGGAACAGTTATGACTAATACTTCTGCTGATTGGTGAACTATCAGTAACAAAGTATCCCAATAACTGATGCATTGGCAGCACTTTGAAGCATTTAGAAGTGTTATCATGTAAAATGCCAGCTGAAGTTAGGTAACTGGATGCAATGGAATATTCACCCTTAGTTTGCCTAAGGTGTATCATAGGGGCTAAGAATAAGGTGTATACCTTGGCCAATGGATCCTTATCTGTAACGCCCTTGTATCATATTCAGCGAGGGACCTTGATTGTATGTTGCTCACCTCCCTCTCTCTCTCCCCTCACTTACAGTCACCTCCTGTCATCTGTCTTATAGCAGTGACTCATCGCTACCTCGTACTTTCATCTCTTTTGCCATGATTATCTAAATCTTGATACCACAGCAGAGTGCAGTACTGCCTTAGATATCTGTTTTCATCTGAAAAATGGATCCACCCCCCAATAACACTGGAAAAAGATTTCTATATCTTATCTGAAAGCTTCTTCAACAACATCTCAGTATTGCACTCCTCCTACTTGACTATGTTTGATAGCTGCATGCCTCAGCTACTAAAAAGTTATTTTGGAGTCCAGATTAGCGTCCAGACTTTTTTCTTTTTCTACCCCATACTGACCTTGTCTTTACATGCTGAGCTGCTCTCTGTATGTTGATGTGTTAGCCACTGTTTGATGTTTGCAGACAGTGTATTACTGTTTCCTGTGTGGTAGCAACAAACTTGTCATCTGCCAGCTCACTGTCCACCCACCCCCATCCTTAGCCCCCTGCCCCTAACCTTCTGCCCTCAAACACACTTGCACACACACACAAACACACACTGCCCATATGGAGCAGTTGGCGCCCAAAAGCGACCAAAGCAGCCGGACCCATTCCCAGGGCAGAAGGTGAGGGTCCCCACAGCCTGCTTGGTGTGTGTGTGTGTGAATGCATGTGTTGTGTGTGTGTGTGTGTGTCCATCCATCGTGTCCTCGAGGGCTCAAGCCCCGGACAGACTGCCATATCGTCCTTTCTATCTGTCCTCGCTGCGGCATGTGTGGTTGTGTCTGTGATTGTCCCGACAGACTGCATCCCCTGTGAGCTACAAGGACAGCAGCAGAGGACTGTTGGTCCTCCGAGCACAGGCCAGGGTTGCAGCCGTGTGCATAAGTATGAACTGCTGCACCCAGTTAACACCGAACCATATTGTGGAGGTTTTTACCATCTTGTGAAATCAAATTATCCCTACAGGAACAGAAAATATTTAAGTCAATTGTGATGACCCTCTGTGGAGCTGATTAAAAAAAATGTCACTGTATTCTCTGTAACCCACCGATTCCACAGAAAAAAAATATAGTCATGGACATGCACCTGGTGGAGTCAAGATGTTATTAGCGTGGGTTTCTCATCCTATATTTTTCATTTGTTTAATGTATTCCATCCAGACAGACTGCACGTAGGCAAACCATTTGACTGGTCAAAAAAAACATGCTACTGTGCAATTCCCCTAATACATGGCAACCGGTAAACTGTGCTTAGCTTACTGGTTGCCAAGCATACTTGTATGATAATCACAGAGCTATAAAGGGATCAAAATGTCCCATGTATAGCATTTTGATAAACCTTGTAGCACACTTCCAAAGCCAAGTAGTGGGTCATTTCTTGGGTCATGGTGACCAATAATGTTTTGGATACTTCATACTAAAACATTTACACCAAAAGCAAGTAATAAGCAGCCACTTAAATCGTCTCAGCCAACAGGATGGCACTTGCTTAGATGCAGCTTGACCTTTTAACAAGCAGAAACACACATCATAAAATGTGTTTGGTAAAATAAAAGTTTTATCCAGGCTGTTGGCCATCTAAATGATTTGCAGTGGCACACCAAAAGGATGCAGCTGCTATTATTTTTGATTTGCAGGATGTACTTTATAGATATTTAGAGATTTATAGAAATAACCCTTTTTTTGGCATAAAACCAGACAAAGTATTAGATAGTGAATTCAACTCTAATTGTGTTTGTGTGTGTGTGAGAGCAAAAATGAGAGCGAGTGTGTGCTGGGCTGCCCAGAGTGAGCCAAGGGTGGAAGTTGTTTTTCTGCCCCCTATGGTGAGTCTGGGGCTGTGTGTGTGTGCATGCACGCCTGGGGCAGCCTGGGGCCATCGGAGGGGGCCTGGGGAGCCGTGGAAGGAGGGATGAAGCTAGAGAGGGATGGAGGGAGAGGAGGTCAGTGGGAGTCTCCCTGGGAAAGGTGCAGGTCTGGGCCGGTGGCCAAACAGAAAGGTGGAAAGGAGAGTTAGATGGTCAGATGGAGTAGAGGGAGGTTGAAGGAAGGGAGGGGAAGACAGGCTGATAGGAGGATCAAAATATGAGCAGGTAGACAGCTGAACCCAAGGTGAACATTACGTTCATTTAACGTTGGACAGTGTCAGATAAAATGATGCTTGGAGTAACAGCCCAGTTAGCATCAGCATCTTCTGACTATAAGAAGGACATTCCTTGCTTAATCTGAATTGAAGTGTTGGATGAAAGTATTGGTTAAACATTCAATTCCTTTGATAATAAGAATGTTTAAACATCCAACCCAAGAACTGGTTTTTGTTTGAATACATTTTCTTTAGCATCTCAAGAAAACGTTATTACTTCAAATGTATTTAATTCATGAATTTCAATTTATTTAATCACTATTCCATTAGAAATGGCAAGCTTCACTTTGCAGATCATTGTGTATTGTTCAAGTAAAATGTTTATTCTGAATCTTTCTGAATGTGACTGCAGGTAGTAGGCAGTCTGAGCACTTGGAGTAGCAGCGCTGGGAGCTGAAACCTTTTTGTTGCTACCAGCTGAGCTCCTTTGATTCGCACATCAAAGCGATAGCAAAGACAGAAAGCGCGACATACATGGATTATATTTCCATTTCAGGCGTTTAGCGTTTTCCATAACAGACGCTGTTATCGGGAGCGAACTAATTGAACTAATGTTCTTGAGTGCTGGTTTCATGTCAGCCCATCCAGTCGCTCATTTCATCAATTTGTCGGTTTGCAACCTCATGGCTTAAGCCAGCAGAAAACTGGAAACACTATGCAATATTTCAAATTATCCTGATAAACTTTTTAGAATGGTTGATTAATTTAATAATCATTACATCTGAAGATTACACTAGTCTCTAAAGTTTCTTTTAGTAAGAGTTCCATCTTCTAAACTCTGCTGCTTTGATGTATTTTCCCTCTGTGTAACAGTCATGACAAAGTTACTGAGTTTAGATAGGGGGGAAGTAGACGGGGGAGGCAGAAACATAAAGAGAGATTGATCAGCGTGTGTGTCTCTTCATTAGAGTGTTTCACCAAGGCTGTGTCCTCCACACGTTGCCACACTGTCTGGCCTATTAGAGACACATGCGGGGAGTGTGTGTGTTGTTTGCATGCATGTGTTTGTGTGCGTCTGTCGTTTCAGGTAGACTCAGGCGGTCCGTTTAGTTCTTTTCGGCTCTTTTCCATTGTTTATTACAGACCCCTAGGTTCTCCTCTCTCCTCTCCTCCTCTTTTTTCTCGTCTCCCCTTTCATAGCGCCATCTCTTCCTTCTCCTCTGGAGTTCAGAGTCTGTCCATCTGGAACGTCTCCCCCCCCCTCTCCCTCGGCCCCGTCCAGGCTGAGACACAGGGGTGAAGGCCAACACCAGTAGGGGAGAGACTGTCGGAGAGATGGAGGGACGGAGGGAGAGATGTCAGCGCTATAATGAGTAACAACATGAAAGCTGACGGAGGGAGGGAGCGATGGAAGGAGGTAGTGGAAGAGAGATGAAGACAGAAGAGTAGAGGGACTGCTGGGGACAGAGGGAGGGATGAAGGATAGAGGGAATGGATGGGAAAGGAGAGGACTGCAGAGTGAGAGATAAAGCGGGAGCGGAGCTGTTGGGGCCCTGTGGTCCTCCACTCCGCTCCTCTCGTTCGTTTTCATTCGCCAGAGAAGAACAGAAAGGAGGAGGAGGAGACGGGGTAGGAACAGCGTGTGTCGGCGTCCGCCTGCTCCTGCCTGTTTTCTCTTTTTTTTTTCAAACTACTTTTTCTCCCCTCTTTTTTTCTCTCCAATCCCCCTCCCTCACCATCCATCCTCCTCATCTCCTCTTGAGGATTCTTCTCTAATTTAACTTTTCATTGAAATTTTCTCCGCTCCCCCCTCCCCATCCTCCAGTTTCTCCCAGTTGCCATTCGGCCTTGTCTTGCCAGGTCCCCTCGCGGCCGGCTGACAAAGGCGCCGTTAAAAAGCCGTGTGATCCTCCATTTTAGCGCCAGCCACGCTAGTCAGAGGATTAGGGCTCTTTAATGACGCTAATCTCTCCTCCCCTTCTTTCTCAACACCCCTCCATCCCCCCCTCAAAAAGAGATTTCTCCCTCTTGCTCTGACTGAATCTCTCTCTTGTTCAATCTCTCCTGTTCTCTCTTGTCTGTCTTCCTCCTACTTTCCCACCCCACAAACTTCACCGTCTAAATGACTCATACTGGTGTGCATTTATTGGTCCACATGAGTCCAGACCAGCACTGTGAGGAGACACTTGCGCTGTTTTTTCGGAGGTTTATTTACTCCCTCATCTTCTCTACATGGCTTTTTCTAAGATGTCTTTGAGATTCAGTTTTTTGTTCCAAATTGTCAACAGTTTACCATTTTGGGTTTGAGTATTTCTTTGTATCTGGTGTCTCTCTTTCTGGTTGTTGTTAAGTCCTGTTTAGCACAGCCAAGAGAGAAATAGAAGGTGAGAGTGTACAATACATGTATTTGAGACAGTATCACTAATCTTTCTCAGACTACTGTTGAGCAGGCAGCAGGGGCTGTCTGGTTTGGCATTTCATAGACACCAGCCTTTCACCATGTAGATGGTACATTTATTTATTCAGAAAGAGGAACAGATTGTCTGTTCTGCCTCGTAGCCACCTGTGAATTTAAAACGGGTGTTGTAAGGATGGATGGCTCAACAGCAAAATAAACTACATGTGAACAACTGTAGCAAGGTCAATGCAGCAGTGATAATGTACGATGCCACATGTACAATGATTAACATATGAAAAAACAAAAACCCTTTCTGGGCAAATGAATTAGGAAACTAATTATTAATTGTATTATCAAACAGTTGGTCACCTATTGTCATGCAACACGGTGTAAATTGTAAAATTATTGATGGCTGAATTACATTTAGCAATTTCAGGGTCCTGGTATGATACTACTTGCTACTACATATACACTACTATTGTATACTATAACAAGGCCAACTGTCTGCTGAGATTACATTTGACTAAATTGTTCTGTTTTCGGGAGGACTTTGGATAAATCCCTTTTCTGCTCACAATCCCCAATAAATGTTTTTCTGATATGTACTTATACATACACACTGTGCTGCTAAGTGTTCTGTTTTATTTTATGTTTCTAGATAGGAATATTTGATATTGAATCTTGAATCATATCCACTTTTGTTTTTACCATTTTAATTGTGCAAGCAAACAAAGCAAGCAAAGAATACTTTAGAAAAGTAAAATAAATATATTTTTCTCTGACCAAAATGTTATTTTATTCAGTTTACAGTTATGTTAAACAGAGAAAAATTGCAACCCAAGTCAACACAAAATGCTTCCTTCCTAAATGTTAATTATCAAAATTGTTGACAATTAACCTATTGTTGACCTATCCAAGATCGATGAGGGATTAATTGCCAAATAGTTTTAGCACTGTTATTTAGATCACCAAGTCTTCGGAGCGTCTATCATTGCATGGTAGTCTGCTTGATTTACAGCTCTGTGTCTGCTGGTGTTATCGCCTGAGATTTGACGTGAAGAGTACAGCTCAATAAGTGAATGAATGTTGTCTCTATCTGTCCAGTGTAATGCCCCATGTGATACTGACTGAGTTTTGATGAAACTTGAAGATGTGTTTAGTTTACTTGTTTCTGATTGGTCTGAAGAAGGACATCCTTATTCTGGTAGGATTACATGTTACATTTCTTTTAATTTAGAAGTAGGCAAGGGACAATTTCATGGGAAGATTAACCTGGCCAAAATAATTAAGGATATTATCCTAATAATCATCAAAATGGGCTTACACCTCTTAAAATTGAACTGAAATACATTAAACAAATGAAAAATGATTTCAGTTAAAAAACTCAAATCACATTATGTTAATAAAAAAGATTGTGCGAACGGAGACAGGGGTGCAAACTAGAGGTGTTGAAATACATTTCCAGACATCCGATTGAACTTTTTATGGGGGATACCAAGGTCAAGCTGTGCCTTCAGCCACGGTGACAGGCTTAGGATTTTGGAATGACTGAAATGATGTGGACAACTTTTACTTTTACTTTTATGGCAGTTCAAAATAATCCAGAAATCTGTCTAAGAATGTTTGTGAGCTAGACAGCTTTCCTAAGTCTTTTATATGATGATGTTCATGATTATCCTTATTATGGAAATTAACCACTATCAGCGTGGTCATCCTCCGTGTTCTTATCGCAGCCTGCGAGGGTATCTTTTATTTCAAAGTAAGTTTCCAACAGGGTGCACCACCTTAACAATTACATGCACTTAATATAGTATATAATGCTATGTTGGGACCACTGAACAATGATGTTCTTACACTGATCATCAAGTTTTCTAAGAGAAACAGTAAGAATAAAGAAATTAGAGTATTGTATTCATAAAACAAATATTTTTCAGAGCTGACCAAAAGTATACTTTTTTCCTTCCATTTTTTTTGCATCTTCCTCTCTAGTCTACTCCTCTCATTGTCTCTCATTTTTCCTTTCTTTACTGATTGATGTTTTTCCTGTGCACTCATTTTAATCACTGTGTGTTCTTGGATGACATACTGTTTGTTATTTTTCCTTCCACCTTGTCAATATGTCTTCATCCTCCTTCCTTACTTCCCTCCTTCATCTTCCTCCATCTCTCCCTGCCCACTCACTCACTCACTCACTCACTCACTCACTCACTCACTCACTCACTCACTCTCACCCTTGCTGTTAGGCTTCATGTTGATAACTCTATTCCTTACATTTTCTAAAGCCTTTTTTTATTTTCATTCTTGCTTCCAGTCAAATTTATAAGTCATGCTTTTTACAATTTTTTTTAACCTGGACCCCCCTGCAGAGTTCTATTTGCTCATCGCAGTGCCTACATTTTCTCACCGATCGATTCATCACAAGAATCTGTTTTCCACCCCCTCTCTGCAAGGCGCAATACACAGTAGACTAGACACACACAAGCACACAGAAGACACACAAGATTGTGGTAGGAGTTGGTTGAGGTGTGTGCTTTGGAGAGGTTTCTAAAATTATCAGGAGAAGCTTCTCTTCTTCACATGTGTCTGTTTGCATTGCAGAAATATTGGCTCAAATCACTTCACACTTCTCTCTGTCCTATCACTCTAGTTTCCTTATTTTCCCTCTTTGATTTGTTGCTGGCCTAGTTGATGTAGCTATCGGATAAAAGCAAAGAAAACAGCTTTCCCTCTCCCTTCATCTGCTCTCTTCTTTACATTTTTCAGGCAAATGCTAAATAGTCGTACTGTGCTGCTTCACAGAGTGCACAAAGAGGAACAGAACAATATCAAGCATTATTCAGCCCCCTCTTTTGTCGCCTGGAATTCATTCTGAAGTGTCTATTAAAGGAGTCGTGGCCTTTTTGTTGCCTCTGTGCCAGACTACACAGGAGGGTGAAAAGAGAGAGAGAGAGAGAGAGAAAGGGGGAGGAAAAAAGGGAAAATAGCAATGCATAATCTCCTATGTATGACAGATAAAGGGAGTGAATATCGCCATCTTTCCGCTCTGCTCTCCACATCTCCTAATCGCTTTTCCGACGTTTCAATCTGCCAAGGCCCTAATGAAAATATGATGAGGCGGATCTATGGTCCTCGGGGACGGATGGAGGGATGGGAGGGGAGGGGAGGTGAGGGGAGGGATGGAACGAGGGATGGCTGCAGAGGGAGGATGAAGGGAGAGAAAATACACTCTGTCCTTATTTCTGGGCTCCATCGGGGATACATAGTTCTTGGAGCTTTCTATTTAGATGTTGCTGCTGCCGGAGTGTGTCTCTCTCTTCTTTTTCATTCTCTCTCTCTCTTTATCTCTGCCATCCTCATTTTCCCTCTGTATGTGTGTGTGTGTGTAACCAGGATAAATGTGTTTATTTTTTTTGTTTATATCCTCTTTTTCTCATTTGAACTCCCACAGGCTGCCTCTCCTGCCTTCTGCCTTCCAAGAAAGATGTTACTTCTTCGTAATCATTCTAATGCTCCCTGTTTCACCCCCACTTTTTTCTGTCTGCTCGCCTGTCTCTATTTTTTGTAAATCCTGCAGCTGTGTACAAAAAATGTATTTGTGTTTTCTTGCTTTTTTCTTTTTTTAATTTCCTTTGGCTGTTTCTCTCTCTGTCAGATGGTGATGATGACCCCGCAGGGCTGTCCTGGGTGCCTTCCTCGCCCTCCAGTAAAGACGTGGCATCGCCTTCACAGATGCCCGATGGCTGCTGCGACCTCGGCATGGCAACTGGCGGTGAGGAGGAAGGAGGTGCTGGTCTGCCATACCCCTGCCAGTTCTGCGACAAATCCTTCAGGTATAAATATCACACGTGTAGTTTCCTATGATGACATCTCGGTGCAGTGACACAAATGGTGTATTATAAACAATGAGACTAATGTCATATTTTGCTGCATCCCTATATTCCACTCATGAATATCAATGTGTACATGGATAAACAGTATTCTCAATATTACCATGGTAACACGGACCACTAAGGCAAACAGAAAGGAACGAGGTGAATACATTTCTCACTAACATCTCAAGGGAATAACTCAAGACCCACTTTAAGAACAGCTGTCACACACACCATAAAGTCATCATCATAGTCCTCTATATTACTCATGTTGCCTCGCTGTCCTCTCTATTCTTCTGTTCATTGCTTTTGGCTGAAAAATGCATTAAATGATAATAAAGTCACTGTTGAACTCTAACTAAACTAAAGGTCACCAGGTTACTGTCTGCATATTTTGGCGATGATGTTCTATTTTGTCAAGCTGAAATAAAAGGTTATCAATTTTGATGTGTGATTGTGTGAATGACTGTTCATCATCTTCCTCCTCTTGGTCCTCCTCAGCCGTCTGAGCTACCTGAAGCGCCATGAGCAGATCCACAGCGACAAGCTGCCTTTCAAATGTACCTTCTGTAGCCGTCTGTTTAAACACAAGAGGAGCAGAGACCGCCATGTCAAACTCCACACAGGTACATGATAAAATGGATCCTGTATTTTCTGTCAGGCTTGTTAAGTTGTATATTAGTGTTGTCATAATACTGTAATTACTGTGAAGAATTTTCATACTTGAAAATATCAGATATTTATTGAAAAATGTATATGATTAGGCTCTTGTGCTGTGTGTTTTGCAAACAACACGTTAATTTACTTCTGGAGGTGGGTCTATGTAAGTACTACAGCAACATGTATCAACTTGCTGTTGGAGAGGAGAGCGAGAAAGCAGGGCTAGTACTAGAGTATTCATACCTCCACAAATGAGTATTGAAACCATTTCAGATAGTCAATATTGATGTGCATCGATATTTCAATACTTTTGTCATCACTAGTATGCATAGGTATATTAAGACCTGATGGGTAGGAGATTCACAGTAATTCAGTTAACCTGGAATTTCTTTTTAAGATTAAAATTTTTTGATAAAGAAATTTAAGAATAAGTTCACCAGCATCAGACTAGAGTTTGAGATTTACTGTCAGTGCAGCAATTTCTTTCTTTTTTTTTTTTTTTTTTTTTAAAGATTTTTTTGGCATAGACACCTTTATTAAGCAGTAGACAGATAGGAAATATGGGAGAGAGGGGGATGTGACATGCAGCAAAGGACCTCCGGCCGGAATCGAACCGGGGTCGGCTGCGTCTATGGCATGCGCTCTAACCACTCCACCGCCTGCACGCCAGCAATTTCTTTCTTTAATTTGTGCATATTTTTTCTGGAGAAATTATTTCTTTAATCTGTTATTGGTTATAGGGGATAAAAAGTATAGTTGTCAGGAGTGTGAAGCTGCATTCTCCCGCTCTGATCACCTCAAGATCCATCTGAAGACACACAGGTAACTGCTTCTGATCCTATTATTATGAAATCTGTACTTGATGTTGATCAAAATCCAGTGTATCTTTGACTTTCATTTTAGATCTTTCAGTGTAATTTTGATCTATAAGTGATTTTTTGTGCTTCATGACTGTCTCTTTGTATTCACCTCCAGCTCCAGCAAACCGTTTAAATGCAGTGTGTGTAAGCGGGGCTTCTCCTCCACCTCATCACTGCAGAGCCACATGCAGGTAAACAGTTGATAGATTTTCATAAAAGGAGGAAGCCCTACTTTGTTGTGATCATATGAAACCTTATGCATCCTTAAATCCTGGCTTCTCTCTGACTCCGGCAGGCTCACCGCAAGAACCGAGAGCACCTTGCACTGAGGAGTGAGAGGGATGGTGGGAAGAAAGGAGCAGGAGGAGATGGTGACCTGGAGCAGGACCTGTATATGTGTGATTACTGCGAGGAGACGTTCAGCCAGACGGATGAGCTCGAGAAACACGTCCTGACCAGACACCCCCAGCTGTCCGACAGAGCCGACTTGCAATGCATCCACTGTCCTGAGATCTTTCTAGACGAGCCCTCACTCCTCACGCATATTGAAACACAGCATGCCAACCGCAAACACAAGTACTGCAGAGCTTTGCTTCTTTAAAGTTTTCAAACCACTGATTTTACTCAATTTGGACTGCACGGATGGAACTTGGCATTTAAACTGTTCTTTTGCTGTACCCCCAGATGTCCTGTCTGTTCAGAACAGTTCCCATCCGTGGAGGATGTCTACTGCCACCTAGACAGCCATCGTCAGCCTGACTCCTCCAATCACAGTGCTGCCAGTCCTGACCCTGCACTGGGCAGTATTGCTTCAATGAGCTCAGCCACACCAGACTCGAGTGCCAGCCTGGAGAGAGGCTCCACGCCAGACTCTACCCTAAAGCCAAGCCAGGTCATCGAACGAGGCCGCAGAAGAGGCACCGACAGTGTGGAGGAGATTGGGATAAGCCTAGGTCATCAAGGAGGAGGTATGGTACAGTAATGATAGCCAACACTTAGTTTGAAAGCTTAGATTACCTCTGTGTTTTTTCTAATTTAGCAGTTTGCCTTTTCCTATAGGTGGAGGAGGGAACTGGGCTAAAGTGACATATTCCTGCCCTTACTGCTCTAAGAGAGACTTCCATAGCCTTGCGGTGTTGGAGATCCATTTGAAGACCATCCATGCAGATAAGCCGCAGCAGAGCCATACATGTCATATCTGCTTGGACACCCTGCCAACGCTCTACAACCTTAATGAACATGTGCGCAAAGCTCACCGTGGCAGTGGAGGAAGCATGGGTGCTGCATCAGCAGCTTTCCCCCTCTTGCAGTTCACTAATGTTACAGCTTTCCACTGTAACTACTGCCCGGACATGTTTGGAGACATCAACTCCCTGCAGGAACACATCAGAGTATCGCACTGCTTGCCTGGTGGCATTGTGGCGGGGTCCACCACATTAGGTGCGATGTTGAAGTTGTAAAACATGATTGTCTTTTGATTAGTATTTATACTAATATGTAATTTAAGGAACACTAACAATGTAATTTAATTTCCCAATTCTAGAAGGGAACCATGCCTTCTTCTGCAACCAGTGCTCCATGGGATTCTTGACGGAGTCTTCGTTGACAGAGCACATCCAGCAGACGCACTGCGCCTCCGCTGGAGGGGGCGGAGGTGCATCCGGGGGAGCCGTGGCCAAACTGGAGTCTCCTGTACTACAGGCTGGATCGCAGTCCTTCATGGAGGTGAGATCCAATAATTAGTCAGGAAAAACCTCTTAATCAGAGTTGATAAGAATTAGCTGTAGCTTGCCTGTCATGCACACGTCAAAGGTAATACTAATCAGCAGTTGAGCTGATGAGCAATAAGCTGGTTGCTAGTTAATTAGGTGGTTTGCTGTACTTTGTCATAAGACCAGTGAAGCATTAAATTAAGCTTATTGCTAATGTAAATTCAGATTAAAGATCCTTGATAATTTTACTGTATTAAATTGATCAATCTGCAGTTATTGCAGATTACTGCTGGCTGCATTAAATCATGGTGGCTGCATTAAAGATTTTTAATTTCTGGGTTCTCGGGCACAGATTCTGGCCAACTAATCCATCAGAAAGTGACAACTGTCCACCCACAGCTTTCTAGTTCACAACCAACATTTGATGTGGACAGATTCCTTGATTCTTATATGTTCTTATTTATTATATTAGAACTTTACAAGACACTTGGCTTTTTTAAGTTTGTTTCCTAATAATTGATGAGTTAATTCATCAGTTTGTCATAACTGATAACTTTAAAGTTTATGACTCTCTGTCTCTTCCGCTTCCTATCTTTGTCATCTTCTCTGTCCTTCCAAAAACTAAATGATATGAAATGAAAAATGTTTGTCAATGAATAACTATCTTAGATAAGTAAAGAGTTATTGTCCATGTCCAGGTTTACTCCTGCCCTTACTGCACCAACTCTCCTATCTTCGGCTCGCTCCTCAAGCTCACCAAGCACATAAAGGAGAACCACAAAAATATCCCACTGGCTAACAACAAACGCCAGGCGAAGGTTGCTGACCTAAGCCCTGCCTCCTCTGACGTAGAGATCTCCTCCCCGAAACGCCACAGACTGGGAGGTGATTCCACCCCCTCCATGGGGAGCAATGGTGACTACCCGTGCAACCAGTGCGACCTGCGGTTTGCCAGCTTCGAGGGTTTTCAGGCCCACCTCAAGTCACACCTGGAGATGCTGCTGAGGCGCCAGTCCTGCCCGCAGTGCAACAAGGAGGACTTTGAATCGCAGGAGGCATTGCTTCAACACCTGACAGTGCACTATACCACCACGTCGACGCAGTATGTGTGTGAGAGCTGCGATAAGCAGTTCTCCTCAGTAGATGACCTGCAGAAGCACTTGCTGGACATGCACACATTTGTCCTTTACCACTGCACACTCTGTCAGGAGGTGTTTGACTCCAAAGTCTCCATACAGGTGAGTGAGCCGTCATCTTCATTTGGGTAATAATAATTTTCTTTTTTCTTTTTACAAAGGATACTAACATCAGTGCATGCACAAGAAAATGTGGGTTGTAAAATAAAAAAAGAAATGGTGAAATAAACCACCTTTGATTGTTTCTTCATTCCACCTCTGCCATTCAGGTGCATTTGGCAGTGAAGCACAGCAATGAGAAGAAGCTGTTTCGCTGCACAGCCTGTGCCTGGGACTTCAGGAAGGAGACAGATCTTCAGGTCCATGTTAAACATAACCACCTGGGCCAGAGATCGGGCCTCCCAGGGGGACTTGGAGGAGGTACAGCACACCATTCCTGGGGTCATGGGCTATGATTGCAAAATAGAAGAGAATATAATACCGACAAGTGAAAATAAACATTGACCAAAGAAAGAAAGAAAGTACAGACTACAGAAAGAAAATGTGGAGATTATATGCTGACTTGACAGTGGTCTTTTAGGGTAAATTAATGTTGAATCTGCATGTCTCAATCTGACTTCTACCTTACAGCACTGAAGCCCCGGAAGTGCATCTTTTGTGGAGAGACGTTTGGAACAGAGGTGGAACTGCAATGCCACATCACCACACACAGCAAGAAGTTCACGTGTCGATTCTGCGGCAAAGCTTTCCACGCCATCTCCCTGCTTGAGAGACACCTGAGGGAGAAGCACTGTGTCTTCGATGGCGGTAACATAACTGGCAATGGAGGCGGCACAGGGAGTAGTGGGAGTCAGAACGGGACGCCCAATGGGCTGGCGCAATCCTCCAAGCGAGGAGGAGGAGGAAGTGGTGGCAACGGAGGTGCAGGAGGCGTTGAAAGAGTAACAGTGGCGGCTGCTGAACAAGCTGACCTGCAGAACATGTTGCTGAAGAGCGGAGGAGGAGCAGGTCAGGGGGGAGACACAGCCAACAGCCATGAGGCGAGCGGGGGTGAGGAGGAGCTGGACAATGCAGAGCCCATGTATGCCTGTGATATCTGTGGGGCGGCCTATACCATGGAGTCACTTCTGCAGAACCACCGGCTGCGTGACCACAACATCCGACCGGGAGAAGATGATGCTGGTACGATTTGTTTTTAAATCATCAGCTGCTTGTCTTAATATACTCTTTTTAATCTAATATTTTAATTTAATTTCTCTTGATTTATTTCTCAATACGATATGTAAAAATAGTACATTTTTACGTCAGTGGTTAATCATGAATTTTAAGTCCTATAAATCTAAGTATAATTATAGTTACGATAGTATATCTATAATGATGAAAGTGATTTTGAACACCAGGTACTCGAAAGAAGAAGGCAGACTTCATCAAGGGGAACCACAAGTGCAACGTTTGCTCCAGAACATTCTTCTCTGAGAATGGTCTTCGTGAGCATGCTCAGACCCATCGCGGCCCCGCCAAACACTACATGTGTCCGATATGTGGCGAGCGCTTCCCCTCTCTGCTAACCCTCACTGAACACAAGGTAGTGTACTTCAGAGGTATCTGTTTCAGCATGACATTCTGAGGTTTATATGCAGGGAACAAATACAGTCAGTGGATTCCCTCACAGGTATAACAAGACAGCCATTTGTGTGTTTTTATCTTGTGTGACTGTTTTTGTTGCTTCTGTCTTTTGATCCTGAAACTTCTTGGGCTGCTTTGAATTTAGACTTAAAAACATGTTAAATTGTCCTCCGAGAGGCAATTTGTGCTGTGCCACACAATACAAAAAACGTTTGCATATTCAAAGATGTATTGTGAAATGCCACCGTAGCTGTTATAATTACACTGCAGTTGTTCTAACAAAAATGTTTTATGTGTTCCTATGATAGACTATAGCTGTTTTTAGACAGGGCACCAAGCCGCCAATTTGCCTGTTCTTTTGGCGGCTCGGTCCACTGTTTTAGACAGAGGGCGGCAAATTTGGGGTCTGTTTTGGTCCGCCGATTTTCCGCCTCAGCGGGAACACTTATTTCCGCCTCGCCTGCTATCTAAAAATGAGGCGGCAATGTGCCGGCCTCTGCGTGAGGTGGGCGGAGGTGTCAATGACCTGCACTGTTGTGCGACCCACAGCCGGGGAGTTTTAAAACCAAGAAACAGCTGATCACAGCAGTCAGTCCATCATTTCATCCGCGAACATTAAGATGAGCAACGTGACAGCCGCTGAGATCCAGGAGATGCTAGTGTCTCCTCGGTCTCTGTAGCTGTATGGTTGTGTTAGCTTGTTGTTGTGTCCGCAGGCTAAAAACGGTCGCTACTTTCAAATTAAAAGCCCCCCCGCTAAGAACCCAGTTCTAAACTCCAATGGGGTGCAATGTAAAGCTCTTATTTTGAAGACAAATGTGTTGTCACAGTTCACAGCCCAACTTCGAGCTTCACATCATATGTTTACGCCTACCTCAGAGGCGGCTTTTAGAAAAGGAGGAATATTACGCCTCTGTTTTAGAAAGACAGGCCGGCACATTGCCGTCCTTACCTTGGACCAAATGGGCTGCCTTTCCTATCTAAAAAGGGCTTATGATACTTGATGCTTCAGGGTGCAATCTTGCTATTTCATCAAAATGCTGTTAATTTTGGGTATGTTTTCAGTTTTATTACTCATTACTTTCTGTACTTTCCCTGTCTGCAGGTGACCCACAGTAAGAGCCTGGACACAGGGACCTGTCGAATCTGCAAGATGCCCCTGCAGAGCGAGGAGGAGTTTATAGAGCATTGCCAGATGCACCCTGACCTCCGCAACTCCCTCACCGGCTTCCGCTGTGTCGTCTGCATGCAGACTGTCACCTCCACCCTGGAGCTGAAGATCCATGGCACCTTCCACATGCAGAAGCTCTCCACTGGCTCTGGACTTGGAGGAGCTGTGGTGGGAGGTGGAAATGGAGTGGGAGTAGGAGGAGGGAACGGCTCAGCCTCTTCATCCCCGAACGGGCAGCTGCAGCAGCATAAGCTGTATAAATGCGCCTTCTGCCTAAAGGAGTTCAAAAACAAAGGGGAGATGGTGAAACTGGATGTCAATGGCCTGCCTTATGGCCTCTGTGCTGGCTGCATGAGCAGGTAGGCAGCCATCTTATAGAGCCTGTGGATAATTGTGTGGGCTAATATAGACATACTAACAGTTGATAACTTTTATGATATGTCGTGTAAGTTAAACAATTTTTTTTACCTTTTCCAACAAAAATGTTCTATGATCCAAAAGTGCATGTGAGAAAGGAGACCCTCTTTCTTAAACACACAGTTCAGCAACATGAAATTTACTTGAGTTTTTGTTGCTGTATTGGCTAAAACAATGTAAAAATTTAATCAAATCAGGGGCACAAACGGTCAGAGCCCGAGCCACGGAGGTGTCGCCACGCCTGGAGACATGCAGGGAGAGAAGGCCATGGCAGGGCTGAGGTGTCCAGAGTGCGGGGTGAAGTTTGAAAGCCTGGAGGACTTGGAGAGTCACGTCCAGACAGATCACCCTGAGGTCAGCCCTGAAACCAGTGCAGCAGGAAAGAAGTCTGAAGCTTCACCTGCGCCTAAGGTGAGGCAGAACAAACTGGGAGATCAACCCTGTTATTGAAGTTGGTCTGGTTCTGCTGAGAGTCTAACATTGAATCAGGATCGTATCTTAAATGTAAAGTTATCTGTTGTGCTTCTCAACAAAACCATCACAGAAAGTGAACAGCAGTGAGAGTGCAGCGAGGTAGCTGAAACATTTCACAGTATAATTATGGTCCATCCTGAATTTCATGTTAATAAGAAAACAGCATCTAACGGATGGAGACATTTTCTGGAGTGCAGGAATCTCACAAATCATGCTTAACTGTATGTTTGCATGAGTAGTGTGTGTGTGAAGTGTTGGTGCGTGCTAGTGCCTTTGTGTCTGTAGCTCGCATACGTGTGCTTGTGCGTATGTCGGTGTGTGTCAGCTGAGCCCCACTGGGTCCTGCGGCTGGGGCGTGCTGAGGCATTGTGGGAGCTGTTCGCTCTACTTGATATTGACAGTCAGGCTCCCCGGGACTTGCCGCGTGTCTATGTGCGAGAGAGTGTGTACTTGCAAGGAAGTGGTGTGTGTGTGTGTGTGTGTGTGTGTGTGTGTGTGTGTGTGTGTGTGTGTGTGTGTGTGTGTGTGTGTGTGTGTGCGTGCGTGCGTGCGTGCGTGCGTGCGTGCGTGCGTGCGTGCGTGCGTGCGTGCGTGCGTGTGTGTGTGTTAGAGACAGTTCCCAGGGACGCTCTGTCTTACCTGCACCTTTGTTTCTGCTTAGTCTAACAGCACAAAGCAGACAAAGTAGGATTCTGTGTGTGTGTGTATGTGTGTGTGTGTGTGTGTACTCAGTCTTGCAGGCTGAAGCAGCAGAGAGATAGTGGAAGTGGGGCCTTTGTGTATTTTGTATGTGTTTGTGCATGAGTGATCGCTGTGTGCTGTGAATGGATAAGCAGAGCCTCTGCTTCTCTCTCTCTTTGTTTCAGTGTCTCTCACCCTTGTTTCTCTGGCTCTTTCTGTGTCTCTTTCTATCTCTCTTGTCCTCCTTTCTTCTACACTCGTTCCTCCTGTTTCTGTTTCATTGCTTCTTCCCTTAATCTTTTTTCCTCGTCATGCCCTCCATATTAATTTCTGTGTGTCTCTCTCTGATTCTCTGCAGAAGTCTTACACCCTGTGTCTGTCTGTGTGTGTGTTTGTGTGTAACTGCTTACCTCTACTTCCTTTCACCAAATCTCCAAAGACTTGGACTTTCAGTCAAATTCAGAGCAAAATGCAAAATAAATCATTTAAATTTTATTTAAATGCTCTAATACAGTTATCAATAAGTGTGGGAGTCATTTTTCTGTGTTTACAATATAAATGCATGTTTTTTTCTGATCAACAAAAGAAAAATAAATTGAAAGCTTTCCTAACATTATTCTTCTTTCACAATCAAACCTCATTTAGTTGAATATGGAAATACAGGAAGATATTTGTGTTTTTGATTTCACAAGAGATTGTTTGTGTTTTTATGTTTTATTCAGCAGAATAAACAGCTCTGTGACAGATATGTTTGTGTCTTTTATCTTACAGAAAAAGACCTACCAGTGTATTAAATGCCAAATGACGTTTGAGACGGAAAGGGAGATCCAGATTCATGTCGCCAATCACATGATCGGTGAGTGAGACGCAGCTCTTTCATTTTGTTTATGTTTCTTTGAGTGAGTGTGTGGGTGTGTCTCTTGGTTTAACAGCAAAGCTATGACAGTTGTGGTCTTCCTGCACACATCCAATAACACTAGCACACACAGCAGATAACCAGAGCATCACACACATGTGAAGACACACAAACACAAAGGCAGAGAGGTGTGAGACTGACAGGTGAAATGAAGAGCTCTTTCTGACTGCAGTTTTGATGGTTAGAAAACATGACTTGTAAAACAGTTGAAATGATACATAAATGCATCCACTGAGTGAGAAGAGAAATCTTTCAGGAGTCACAGTGACATATAATCACTCTAGCATGACACATCTGGCTAGTCATCACATAATGTGAATGTTTATAGCTTGGCATGAATTAGATTGAAGACTACATGTACTGAAAGTTGAATTCAGTGTTTGTATTGGTTCTTTCAGCCTACAGAAATGTGATCTCCATTGCTAATGAATTACAGGTATATGCATATATATGATACTTAGCGCTGGAATTGCCCATATAGGGAGATAAAGCAACAGAACTAAAGCACTAGGGTACTGAACAGACACAAGTTTTATTATTTATTTTTTTTGAAGATTGTTCCCAAGCCAACAATTTCAGTTTAAACAGACTTCTTTGTGAGGTTGAATAGGGCAACAAAAACATTGACACCCCTGTTATACTGTCACTCTCCTGGAACAATGTAATGCATGATCAAAAACTAATGCATTCCAATGTATCTTCTAATGTGTGTAACTAAGACGAAGTCACTTAAATTTGTCTGGCCAGATGCTTTTGCATGAAGTAAAATCAGCAAGAGACATCCAGAGCCCCTGTAGGAAGATAAGCTTCATAATTTTGGTCCCATTATCGCCTTTTAAGTGCTGAGGACAGATTATATAAAATTGTTTGTAAGAGCACCTCTTCTAAGTGTGTGTGCTTTCCTAAAAACTTGAGTTTAACTCCAAACTACTTCTGTAGTTTGGCTTCTATTTTCTTTTATGAGCTTCCCCTGTGACAGTTTTTTCTGCTCGCTACTAATTTGCTGCCTTAGCATCTCTGTCGTCATGGAGATTAACGAGGTGGACCTGCGAGTTGTTCTGGGGAACAAATGCTCTGCACCCCCCACCCTCAGCCCCTCGCCAGACCTGACAGGCAATCCCACAGTCACTGATGTACTCTGAGGTGTGTGTGTGTGTTTGTGTGTGTGTGTGTGTGTTTGCTTGCGTGTGTGAATGCTGACATCGCTTTGAGTTGTCTTGTAATGTCTGGAGACATAGGAGGAGAGAGTCGAAACAGAAGTACAGCTGGAGTAACTTATACTTCATTCCCCCATGGACCCCACACACATACACACTCTTTCTCTCACACACAGTCATTGAAGCTCTCCACCTCATGCTCACATGAAAGAACACACACTAGTTGTTATAGTTTCCACCATCTTTTACCAGCTGTTTTTCTGTCCTTTTTATCTTTTCACTGCATTGCTGAATCTCTCTGTTTCTGTCCTCCTCTTCCTCTTGTCTTCCTCAGACCTTCTCCCCTCCCTGCTTCTAACTGTCTTTGATGCCCATCCATCATCCATCATCTCCCTTCCACCCTGAGAATCCTGCCTATCATTCTGCCATTGCTCCCGGTTTCACCACGTTTCTCTTCATTGTCTGATGAAACTCATTCTTCTCTGTGTCTGTCTCTCACTCGCTCTTTTCCTGGATGACCCACCCCCTCTCCACCACACACACACACACACACACACACACACACACACGCATCCCCACACAGTGGTGGCAGTTTTGGGTTAATTAACGTGCTAATTGTGTGAAAACCCAGTGCCGATTAATTATGAAATTGAGGCAGATTATTTTTAAGAGCCTGCCCAGTTCCTATTATTACATTTCCTACAACACTATTCACCCTCACCCCAAGCAAATACTAAAGGGAAAGATTATTTGGTCTAAAAATATTTGTGGTGAGAATATATTCTCCCTTTTCACTTACCTCTTTTCTCCCTTTATCTTTCTTGAGCTCTCTTTTCTCTTCTGCCCTAACATGTGTTGTGTGTTATCACATCACAAGTGCACAGTCATGAATAAAAGGTTTGATTGGACTCGGAACAAAAACATATCTGGCTTCATTGAGGGCTCATGTTGTAAAGTTTGCAAGCCAATGTCACATTGTAGTGGCCAATCATGTAAGCAAACGATTGCTAGTGGGCAGCGTAAATGACCAAAAAACAAAGGGGTGAATGTTTCATGTGAAGTGTGCACCAGTTTTAAACCCACCATAATGATTATCCTGGTGATTTATTGAAAGTAAATGAGTTTTTTTAGCCACTCGTATCAGCATGCTGGTAACATAGCATCTTGTCCTTTCTTGTATGATGATTGGCAAACTGCTTTTAGGTGTATTACCACCAGTTCTGGATGGGGGAGATTAAAGTTAACGTTTCAGCACAACTTGACATTCACACACTGTCACATAACTGTGCAGCCAATTGTTGCAACGCCTGAATCTGTCTGAAAGTACAATAAAGTTTTGAATGATGTACCTGTAAGGTGAGGTCCCTCATAACAGCAACAATTCTGTAATGTGTTACAGCAGTGTTCAGTTTTCACATTGATTAAGTCAAATGCAAACTATAGTACGGTTAGTTTCAACTGGTAGACCAAATGTTGAGGCAGTGTATATGTTACAACACAAGTTCCGGACAGAGCTTTTCTCTCGGTCACCTCTGAATCTCAGCTCATTTCAACTCAGCCGATTGCGCTGGTTTCATATTTTAATTGAGCTGCAAATTAACAAAGTTATTCCTCCCCCACATTAGAAACCCTGTTATCTCCCTATGCCCAGTCAGTTAAAATTCTGAAGCCTTAATTATACTGTGTTAGGGTTTTATGACGGCTATGGTGTAGGTGGTAGGGTGATTTATAATTCAGTGTAGGCTCCAACAATTTGACTGTCGAATCAGAGTGAGATTATGGTGTCATGCATTCATCACAAAACCCAATCATTTTTGTTACAGGCACCTATGCTGTGTCTGCACACACACACACACACACACACGCACGTGCGCATACACCCTGGCACCAGCAGATACAATATGTGAAGGTGTTTCAGCTCTTTCCTTCCGCAATACATCCATTCTTTCTTCTTATTCTGTTCTCTTCTTCTACTTAATTACCGTTTTCATCAATTGCAACATCCCCCATGATCATCTTCATGAAATTGTCCATGCCTGTCTACCAGCCTCAGTCCTCCCATTCAATGACTCTGCCACTGGTAGGAGTGCTTGTGTCACTTTTGATACTCTCACATGGATCAGTGAAACACCCTAAGGCATTAGACTACCTCTCAGCCTGTCTCTGTGTCACTGAAATGTGCATGAGGAAGAGAATCTAAAATAAATGTAATGTTACTGCTTGCCATCCAGTCAATGACTATGACGTTAGTCACACAAACATGCTACTATCGTGTCCACAGTTTTGACTGGTCGAGGGAGCAGAGGGGAGGGTGTTTCACA
Organism: Sparus aurata; assembly: GCF_900880675.1. Lineage (NCBI taxonomy): Eukaryota > Metazoa > Chordata > Actinopteri > Spariformes > Sparidae > Sparus > Sparus aurata. The sequence continues at coordinate 27,183,533 of NC_044194.1, read as the reverse complement.
TTTACTCATCAAGTCCATTAATAGTATTGTCACATTGCTCCATGGGTAATACATGGTGCACCCCACGGTCCTGTTAATTACGCTGTCAGAAAGAGAAAGAGAGACTAGATTCCGGCAGATAGAGGAAGAGAGGGTCAGAGTGAGAAGTCTGGAGAGGAATACTTTTAGCGCTGTGGTGGAATCATCACAAGCATGACTGTACGATGACTGTATTCATGGTTCAACCAGCATGCATTTTGTTGAGCCAAATTGAGAAAGAAACATTAACATTTAAATTTCTGAGACAACTAATAATGATAACATTGGGTGTCAACTGCTGGTGCAAATATGGAATGAATAAGGAGCATTTTATTGTGGTTGTTGAGAGAAAGTCAGTACTTGTCCATAAGGTGACAGTAAATACAGAACAAATACTGTTTGCACATTGCCTGAAAATTGAAAATATAACACGGTAATCCCTTCTATTGATGTAGAAATAGGATCAGTAACACATACACTGGCACGTTAAAGACTTAACCTCATAAAATGCTACTTGTTCCCATCCCCAGTTTGTGGTTTCCTGTGATGGTATAGTCACATCCTGTGTGTGTTCCCGCTAGCCTTGGCTCCAACACAGCACACAAGTTAATTAAAACACCATGTGGTCAATGCCCTGCTCTAGAGGCACAGACAGGAGGACAGAGGAAGAGATCGAGAAGAGGGAGGCAAGATCGGAGAGGAAAGGGACATCATGCAGAAAGATTGAAGGCTTGGGCACAAGGAAATGAACAGTTGAATTTCTTTCCCTCTTGGTTTGCACTCAGTTTTGGCAGATTTTGCTCAAACTGGCTCTGAATCTATTATAGAGCTTTACAAGATGCTGTCATGTCAGGCAGCACTTATCTGTCGTACAGCGTTGTACTAGTGGTTAGTTTACAGTGATGTGACTTGGCTGAGTTGGCTTGTGTGGATTAATCTTCAGTGTTGACTTTTGTGGTTGCAGCTTCAATCAGTACACATGTCTTTTTTTAATGTGATTGTCAAAAGTGATTGAATATTTATTTATTTTTTTTCACACCACTAGCCACAAATGTACCCACACATGGCACTTGTTACCTTTAGGTTAGTTACGGTTACGTCAGGATTAACCCTGAAATGCCCCAAATGCACTAAATCTGACATCAACACCAAAATCGTTTCGAAAGCCAAACTCTTACTAAGCGATAAGCCAGAACCACCCAAACATTTGTAATGCTTAAACTGGCTCTGAACGCAATAGTGCCAACACTTCACATTGTGAGAACACACATGCAAACATGCACTCATCCACTCACAGCCTCAGTCCATCTCCCACACACTGAGGAGAGAAAGACAGAGAGAAATGAAGTTATCCAGTTTTGCCTCGGGTACCAGCTTGCCATTTGAGGATTTCTTTCCTTGAGTGTGAGACAAAAGGCTAAGTGCAAGTACACAAATGGTACACATCCTGCATCTACATTCAGATACTTTTATATCTTGACTTTTATATTGCATAAAAGAGACTAGATGAATAGCTATACATGCTTTTCTTTCAATTCAGTGAATTGTCTGTCTACCCCATAGTGCATGTGTGTGTACTTGGAAATTAATTAGTTTCTATTACACAAAGACGAGTTCACTCTATCCAGGTTTTTGTATCATGTCTGATGTATGTGCGTGGGTGGGGGCCATATCCCACCTGTGTAGGTATGTGTGTGTGTGTGTGTGTGTGTAATCACAGAGCTGTGTGTGTTCGGTTTTTCTAGCCCCCAACTCTGCTGAGCAGGTGGGAAGAGGAGGGGACGGCTCGGAGAAGTGGAGATGAGAAGAGAATGTAGAAAGTGTTTGTGTTGTCGGCTGGGCACACTGGGAGGGGAGACTTCACGGGGGGAGGAGATGTGTGGGGGGTTAGCGGAGAGATGAGAGACGACAGAAAAAAGAAGAGAAAGAGGCAGAGCAGAGGGTGGTGGAGGGCGGCACTGAAAAAGAGGGATGACAGTAAACTTCAGGGTTTTTATCTCTGCATGTAGAGCTGCCCAGTCAGATCAGCTAAATCTGACAGAAAACAGCAGCACGCTCATGTCTGTGTCGCTGCAGCCACACTAAATATGTCATCTTTCTGTTTGGGTGAGTTTACATCACATGTACCATCCAGATTGAGAATTTTCTTTGCTTTTAGATGCTCAGTTTCATTGTCTCTGAGGCTAAGTGGCACGATCCTTAAGGAATGCAATAGTTCCCTGTTTTGTAATGCGTGGCTTGTGTGTTTTTCCATGACTCAATTTGTTTTGTCGTTGTATCCCTTCACCCCACTCCTTTCATTGTATGTACATGTGTATTTCTTTGTTTGTGTATGCTTGTGTCTCCTTGGACCACATTGCACCGATTTTTGGCAGGCTTTATTGTTTTCTGCTGTGCAGCTGCACATCATGAAGAACTTTGCTCCCTGTGTGGTAGTGCGAAGCAAAGATGTGGCCCTGTGTGCAACTAAACATGAGAGTGTGTTTGTGTGAGTGTGTGTTAATACAGTACATCTTGCAGTTTGTTTTCCTCCACAGATATTTCCACCCGTCTTTAAAACAATAAAAAAAAGCAGGTAAACTGTGACCTCCAGCTACTGATTTTAAAGCAAACCACCAAAACCGATGTTTTTGAAACGCCCCCCCACACTTCCAGGCCCATACACACACACACACACACACACACACATATCCTTAAATAAGGTCCTTGACAGCATGTTCTGAGTGTTGCATGCAGCCACTAATGCTTTACTAATCACCTCAGTCTAGATTTCACAGCATGAGACCTCACTTCTCACACACGTAGACACACACACCCTCTCTCGCTCACTTTCTCTCTCACACACACATACACACAAACATACTTACCATAAAATGTGTGTCTGCATCAAACATGCACTGTGTGTGCGCACAAAGAGCCACACACAGCATGTTCTCTCCCCTTCCCATTGGCCCTAATCAGGGCCCAATCTCCAATTAACATATTGACTCCAGCCATTACTTTGATCTGCCAATAACACGATGTCCTCTCTCTCTCTCTCTTTCTCTCTCACTTGCCCCAGTGTGTGACTTTAAGAAAGCATGCTGGCATTCCCCAAGTAAAAAAATGGCATAATGTATAACACAACTGCGTCAATGTCTAGTCAGTTACAAGTAATGTGTTGGGCAGCGCGTGGCATGTTCATATCAATCATTTGTTGTCCTTGTTTATATTTGACGGTTGATCTCGCCAGCTACTCGGAGGGTAAGCATCTCCTGGATGTTGTTGTCTCTCCAATTTTAAGAAATTTGCTGACCCTCTTCTTCAGGTGGTTGTTCACTGCTGCTAGCTGCTCTTTAAATCTCCTGGTGATGAGTCAAACACATAAAACGTCATAAAAACGTCACACCCCTGTCGGGACGGAAGGAGTGGAGGTACTGCTGTAGAGACACAGCAGCACTTTCTCGACACTTTATTCCGTCAGCTATAATCATTAATCATATGTCTGTGTAATAGCTGTCACTCTAGTTATATACTGAAGTTGCTATTATTTTGTGAGGCGCTAATAAAGGTTGCAAAGAGAGGTTGTTCACAAGCCTCACAGGCTGATTTGTCCACTATACAATTGAGGAGAAATGGCTGCTTCTTGTTGTGTTCACTATCAAGGTATAAATCAACTTTTTGCCTCCCCTACACACACACCGCCTTCACACTTCCTATTACTAACCGTGCCCATTCTCTCCTTCGTTCTCCCCCATCCCCACCTGCCTATTGGATGGCCTGTAGAAGAGCCCACCTGTCGGCAAGGTTTGTCCCCTTTCTGTCTCCTTAGCTCGCACTATGAGCAAGGCAGCATTGTGCTGTCTCACTGCCTGCCCATCAGCATTTCATCCCCTTGCTTTTTGATATATATAGATTAGTGTTCAGTGTGTTTTAGCTTGAACACAAGATCTCAAATCACATATTGTTAGAAACCATGCGTAAAAGCCACATTGCATGATGTGGAAGAACTAGGAAGCAGAAATTGAGCTTAACCTGGGCTAAAAATGGATCACTATTTTCTCAGTAGCAGAAATCAATATGCGTAATAAAAATCAGTTTCAGCTGTATTTGAAAGTGTGACACATTACAGCCAAATCCTTGCACAATTAACCCTCACCTCAGTTCCTCATTCACCCCAATCCCTGCTGCTAGTTGCATGCTTCATTGTCCTTCCCACCTCATACACCACACATTCACACACAAACACACACGCGCACGCACGCGTGCACACACAGATGCCTTGGAGGTATTGAGTGGCCACTCACCTGGATCTAAGTGCTCCCTGTGGAGTGTGGTGGCTAATGATGTGTCCTCAGCATGAGCTTTACTTACTTATTTACATCAATGCACTCTAATAGTGTTAGGTAGCCATCCCTATCACATTCTTCAAAGGTTTGATGATCAGTTGTTCGGGGACTTACTTTTAAATTGGGCTCTTGTAGACCCGACATATCAACTGGTCAGAGCTTGCATCAGTTCATCCCCTTTTAAAAAGCTGGAACTGAACTTTTTTTTTTCCAACACCCCCTGAATGAGGTTGGGTATCTTTCACTGGAATCACTCCAGTAGCACTTTGACTTTTTAATTTCACCATGCAGACCAAGAACTGTTTCTAAAATCCTCTGTGTGGAGGTAAGTCAATATATAATCCTGGCTCGCTTTTATTTTCTTCCTTGAGGTTGCATTTATCTGCCAGTTCAGAACATTCAACCTGCATTAAGCCCGTCTGTTAGCCTGCAGTCAAATCTGTGATGCGCTTGACTAGTAATGTCGGTCTGCTGTCTAAGCAGCCGTCCCGAGGGCTGCGGCTGAGCCACTGTGTCTGTGCACACATCTTTCTGCGCTTCCTAGTGTCCCCCCCACCCCCTCTCTTTCTTCCCCCTTATTTCCTTTTACACATGCACGCACACACACACACACCTATCCGTATGTATGTGTGGTAGTAGGCAGGGTCTGGTGTGGTTACTTTGTGTCACTGAAGACTTAATGAGGCGAATAAGAAGCTTTTAGAGTCAATGGAGGTGGATAATGTGGTGTAGGGTTCACTCATGTATGTGTATGTGTGTATGTGTGTATGTGTGTGTGTGTGTGTGTGTGTGTGTGCGTGTGTGTGAGTCCTTGCCACCGGCTAGCAACATTGCTGTTCTCTTCTGCCCTGCTGCATCTGAACTAATAAGCTACGGACTACTCTGCCCTCTATGTTGTTGGTGTGGGCCTGCTGCAATGATTCTCACTGAAAAAAGTTCTTCACTCACTGCAGGTACTTTTTCTGGGGGTCACTTGTCATACAGGAAACTGATGTCACAGGGCAGCATTTCACAGAGAGTGAACAGGAGAGTTTGTATGTTCCTATGAACTGAAAGTATACTGAAGTAGGTGGACAGCTTGTCAAACAGTCTGAAAAAAACCTTGAAAACTGCTATGAAGTACTGCTAATCCTGTCACAGGCACAAGTGTCCTGTCTGAGAGAGTTTTTAGCGCCACAGGCGATGCCATGTCTTCTCAGAGGAGTGTGCTTAACACTCAACACATTGATCGGCTGGTGTTTCCTAAGAAAAATAAGAAACAGAAAAAAGTACCAAAAGCTGTTTACACACTCTTCACTCACCCAGCACCTCTCCTAAAACGCTTCGACTCACAGGTAATGTCACTACTAATACTTTTAACTGCCAAGGGCCTTATAATATTACTAAAACTGACACTAATTTCTATGTTGTACTATGTATTTTAATTGTAATGTACTATTACTGGCCTGATATAATTATCACCTCAACTATTACTGCTGCTAAGACTGAAATAGATACAATAAATGAAGAAGAATAAAGAACTGTATGTGTAAGAACTGTAATGTATGACAAAATGAAAACGCTGGCATAATAAACTATATACACTACTGCTACAAGAAATAGATTAATTATTACATTATATTGTTGCCACCACGTTTATTTGTATTATGAGTAATATTATTTTTTTTATAATTCATCTTCTAGTTTAATTTAATTTTATGGCAATGTTGAGGTTTTAGAGATGCGTATACTGCATATTATAGCATATTGAGAATTGAAAACAACTTGTATAATTAACTTTTTTTTTTCATATTGAATATCAAAATGCTACAAAATGTCTTTATTTGAATAGCCAATTGCTTAAAATAAAGGATGCCATACCTGACTTTAATAGTGTTACACTGAAGTTTACATGTTATCTCCTAATGTAATTTCCAAGGCAACACACTCCCTAGAGTAACTCATTCATTCATGTTAACCTCAGAAACCATCAATTGGTTTTAATGTAACAGTTAACTAAAGGGAATGGGCAAAAAGGACAGTTTGACTATCTGAGCAAGATCTTGGTCTGCACTGTGATGGTATGAACATAGGAACAGATGACAGCACACACACCCCCCTCCTGTCTTCCATCCCTCCCTCCATCCATCCCTCCCTACATCCCTTCCTCCCTCCCTCCCTCGCCACCTGGAGCCAGCGAGCCGTGACACCAGAGGGAGGGAGGGAGCGATGATGAAGGGACAAGGGACTGGAGGAGAAAGAGAGAGAGGGCCACAGAGGGCTAGATGAAGGAGAGGAGAAGGAAGAGGAGGATGGGAGAATGAAGGATGAGATGGAGCATATACAGGCATATATGAATTTAAAAAGGTGTTAAAATAAAACAAATTTGATCATAGATTTACATTAAAGGTGCACTATGTAGTTTCGGAGAAGAAATATCAATCAGAATAGAACATTTTTAATTGACTGTTTAAAAAAAAAAATATTGAACAAACTCTTCCTTTTCATGACTGAATAGACAAACTGAGTGACCGCACGAAGGTATAGACCGCATTAATGGTATAAAATTGATGAAGGGAAATCTCCTTAAGTGTGCAGAGAGCAGGCCTTAAATCTACAAATATTAAATTAAAGAAGTGCAGAAAACAGTGTTTTACATTTGTGTCTCCACGCCTACATGATTTACAAATTAATTGTAATACACTATATGCAACATATTGTTACCAGCCAATCACAACACAGTCCATAGCCCCATGTGAGTTTCTTCAGTGTAGCATGCTCCACTGTTGTTCCTAGTGCATACCAAATAAAAATAAAAAAAAAATTGTTGTGGAGATTATTGTAATTATTTACAAATATTTAACCTTTGTACATCCAGGGAATTTGAATACATTTGCTCTTTTTCACCTTTGCTCTGTTTTACATTTACATACAATCTCAACTGGAGCCTGTCCAGTATAACCTTAGTCCTCTGTGTCTGCCTTCTTCTTGGCCACAAGCCTGAGTGTAAATCAGTGTTGAAAAATGAGTACATACATTTCTGACCTCCAGACCTCCATGTTGTCAGTGATCCAGTGTAACGTTCCTACAAAACAATAACATCCATCAGCAGTATATTTACTCTCCCCATTTAGTTTATTTGTTTACATTTTCATTCCTTCTCCATCATCCTGTTTCATATATCTCTCTAACCTCCTCTGACACTGTTAAAAGAAACGGTTTGCAATCTGTTAGTCCTCATAACCTACCATTGTCTGTTTTATCGACTGTGCGTGAATTTCTCTTTGTGTGTGTGTTTTGAAGGCTAGAAGCATGAGGGTCCCCCGGAGAGCTCATTTTGTCGTCTTCTCGCTTGATTTACCTTCGTCTTCTTCTGCTGTTTATTACTAGTCATTACAAGCTGTTTGGAAACCTAATAGGACACACTGACAAATAGACTGGGAGAGACCCAACAAGGATAGGCATCAGGACACAAAATAACTCTGTGTTTGTGTGTGTGGGAGGGAGAGAGGGAGAGAGGGAGAGAGAGAGAGATTATTTGTCATGTTTCATGTTTGCCGGTGAGAATATTCGTACATGCAACATCAGCTGCCTTAACTCATGTATAGAAGTTGTCTGCCTTGTCTGAGTGATGTCTTTGTTAGCCCTCTCAATGTAGGAAGGTGTGTGTATGTGTGTTTGCGAATATGGCCAATGATGGAGAGCTATATACCATACTGTACATGCAACCCCCCTTCCCTTTGCATTCCTCTCTTCTCTCTGTTTCTCTCTCTCAACCCGTCCAGGTGTGGCTGCAACAGCTGCTAAAGAGAACGGGACAATTACACACACACACACACACACACACACACACACACACACACACACACACACACACACTCACTAACATACACACAGCCTTCCGCTCTATCTCTGCTGGCTAATTGTCACAAGACAAACAAGGCGCTTTGCCTTTATGCGCTTCATAAACAGGGGCCAAGCAACAATTAACTCCCTGCTTAATTCACTAACTATTCTGAATTCATTTTCTCCTGTGACAGGCACATCTGTCACAGCTGGTAGCAAGTGAGTGTGTGTGTGTGTGTGTGTGTGTGAGTGTGTGTGGGTGTGTGTGTGTTTGTGTGTGGGAGACAGAGTTTGGGCCTGTATAGTGATGCAATTAAGCTGTGGCTTTAAACGGAATACATTGTGTCTGATTAATGCTGTAATGTTTGGATGATAAAGTGCCAAAGGTGGCACCTTGATGACATGTGTGAGACATTGTTTCAAGTAAGTGAACAAAGAGAATGTGGAACACGTTTGTGTGTTTAATTTCTGTGTGTGTCCTTTGTTATGGGAGGCGGATGTGTTTGCTTTTCCAGTTATGTGTGGGACAAGGCAGCAGCAGCATAGCTTTTCAAAGCATCATGATGTAACACAAGCAGGGTAGGTTTATCTGCATTTTATTTCAAAGAGAGCATCAAATGAAGATAGCGTAAGCAATGTAGGACAACTTCAACATACGCAATTGTTCAGACTATTGAAATAACTCGTACTCATACGTACAAATGTGAAAGAGAAACTACAGATTGTCAGACCATCTCCTCTTTGTCAGAGATGAGAAGTAGAGGCAGGTCCTGATCCATCAGAATTAAAATAAAACACATCGGAGGATACGAGAATATCTAAAAAGAAGTTTGATTGACTGCAGTAACACTTGACCTTGTATCTTTTGTGTTTAAACTCATGAAGACTCACTTTTTACACTGGTTGAACTGATGTTCCTTACTTTTTCATTAAGATGCACCAACCCCATTGGTGCATCCAAAAACATAGACAGACACGTTGTCAATAGCAATAAGAAAATAGACACTGTAGTGGGGGTAGTTTCAAGTGTATGCATTAAATTCAAACCTACTGGAAAGCCCATAGTAAATACAACAGCCTACCATATCTCTAGATGATGGAGTGTGCTACAAGTGACAAGGGAACAGCAAATTATTTGACAGGTATGTAGTTTGGTTGCGCCATGTGATAACAACAGAAGAGCGTGTCAGAGGTGTGACTATGAACCAGTTCTCACAAGTACAGCCCTGCTCTGCCTGTAAAACTTTGAACTCACACGGAAGTAATTACTGCTTTTCTTGCATTCTGATACACTGGCTTAAGAGTTGCAGCCTTGCTGGCAAACACGCCAACCCCGTCAGCCTCTGTCAGCCCTCTGCTGCACCTCTTGGTGCCTTCGCTGTCGGAGTGTGTCCGGGCTCGGAGGGTAGAGCAACAGACCCACTCTGCCCTCTGCCACCGGCCTATTCACTCTACCTACGAGCCCAGAGACACTGCAGCTGTTACAGCAAAGTGGTCATTGCGACTACTGGGGCAATTGCCAGTCAGTAGAAATGAGAAGAAATTGCGAATAAAAAAGAGTGGGTCAGTTTGCGTGTGATGCAGCATTTTTATTTATTTATGTGGTTTTATTTGTTTTTCCTTGTTGTGTTAACATAATTATAATCTGTATGCCTTGTTTAGTAGAAAGAATTAGTAAGAAGCTAAATTCAACCTTTTTTTGCCTGGTGTTTGAAATGTTGATATAGGACAGGTCATTAAAAATGATCAATAGGTATCAATATCAGCCCATATGAAACTTCACTGTCATGCTGGACTTTTTAAAATTATTATTGGAAACTGAAGAAGAAACTGGTCTCTGAGAGTGAGAATTGAAATAGAGAGGAACATAATGGAGTGGAGAAGGGACAGACAGGAGTAAAAAGTGATATTGTAAATGGCACTAAAGCAAGTGAGGAATTGAGACATCAAAAAACCAAGATGTTGACAGAAAAAGTGGCGATTACAGATCAATTGAGTAAATTCATACTGATGGAAGACAGCAGGAGAGGAAACACACTGACGCAGAGACAGAATCTGCAGAGGACATGGAGGGAACAGGCGAGGGAGAAGGAGGCAACTGAATGCAGATCAATAGGGTGAAATGAAGAGAGAGTGGGTGTGTGGATGGGTGGATCAACATGAATAAAGCGAGAGACGGAAGGAGAGTGTGTCGGAGGAGGGTGAGACAGAGAGGATGAGAGCGATTTCTGGCAGATTTTGGCTCGCGCTCAGTCCTCTTGCCGAGCAGCTGGACTTCATTAGTGGCTGGTGTTAATTACTGGGACTGTACACACACACATGCAGATCAGTGCGTTCACACAGGCACATGAACACACACTCATGGACACACGCACACTCACACAGCCTGTGATTCAGGGTCACCTTGCGAGCCTTGTTTGAACCAGCAGAGAGCGGGGGAGATGGTGCCAGACAGACAGAAAAACAGAAATGTAGAGAGCTCGCACACAAGTGTCAGTCCACTGTGGGAGTTTTCTATGTTATTAATGGTATTAGGAGCAGCTGGTAGAGGGACAAGTGATACTGTTGTTCACTCGGTCAATGGTTGAACTTGTGTATACGGTCTGGAGAGCATAATTGCAGATGAATTAAGAAGATATGGTGACAGAGAGCCACAAATGTTATATTTTGGAGAAGTATATGAAGATAGACATGGTTGTTTTTGGATTTTTTTGTACTGACACCATAATAATTATTAGTTTTTAAAGATTGTGCTGCAAACAACAAAACCTGACGTAAAGTCTGAAGTAATGAGAACCATTGCTTTGTGGCAGCAAATAGTTAACACTTTCTCAGCTGCAACATTCATGAGGCAGCTGTACAGCTCCAGTGAACTCACTACTCATTTATGCTTTGAATTCTAAAAGCTTTTTTTTTTTTTTTTTAAACAAGCACATTTTAATTTAATGATAGGTGGTGGTCACAGTTGATGCAATGTAGGTAATATGAGTAAATGCATATTTTTCCTGAGATCATTACACTATATAGACAGGAGCTACCTCAGTTTGCTTTTGCAGCTAAGTAGACACATTATCAAGGTGATGTTTTTAGAAATTAATTTGCAAAAAAACATTTCACTGTGTAGAGTAGAGGTATGCCATGAGCAGCACGATGATCTTAAACCATGCAGAATATAAAGCCCATATCATCCATAGAAGTTAACATGCACAGAACAAACTCAACTTCGAGTTTCAGATTGTGATATGCAGCCTTCAAAGGATCCACATTCTGCTAATCAGAGAGGAAATCTATAAATTCATCTGGGTGTACTGATACAGATTTTAAATAGTCAATGAAATTATTCACTTCCCCTTAATAACAGTGTCTTTACACAAAGGCCTGTAATGACTTCATCACAGAGAAGCAGAGTTTGAGCCACAGCAAACATTTAGAACAGACTCTGGATATAGAGACTTGTTCGTAGGCTGAGCCACAGATTGACCATTGATTTTAAATACTTCTCATGTCTTCTCACTTGGGATTGGCTGGTAATCTATCATTGATGATCACTGTCTTCTTTAACCAGGTTGCATTCATCAATGGCTTGTTGGAAAGTGCAGACTTAATCTATAGATCAAGGGCTGGCAGGACTCTTAACAAAGAAGAGTTTTAAACCAACAGTTTTATTCCTGAGATGGGACCACTCGGAAGTACAATATGCAAGTGAGAGTTTCTGCTATTTAAATCTCACTAGTCTACAAGAGCTGCTTAAAGGTGCAAGATGTAAGAATTTTAGTTGAAAAAATGATATAAAAAAATTCTGAAGAAATGCAGAAATGTTATGAAATGTTATGACGTCCTTTGTATGGTCTTGCAGAGATATCTGCTGAAGTGAACACGCAACAAACTAGCCCAATGCCCAGTGTCCCAGTCCAAATCAGTCTCTAACAACAATTACCTAATGGCTGCTACACATAGCAGCATTTACTCTGGTGATATGCTGATTATGAATTCGACAGGTGGCCAATTCTTACATATTGCACCGTTTTAATGTTGACTTGTAGAGGTACTGGGCAGCCTCCAAATGTGACTGTATTGTTTCAAAGTTTCAAATATGCAGAAATTCAAAAATAAGTTGCAGCTCTGTATGCTGAAACAAAGGTCTTATGTTGATTAAGAGTTTCTCCAAACAGCATAGTGATGATCTGGGTTCTGCTCCACTGTAATCTGGCTTTGAATACACATACCATGGGCTTGGCATACATGCTGTATATTTGGGCCTGCTGCCAGTGGTAGTTCATTACTGATCAAGTGATTTTTGTCAGACAAGGTTTTACAAATGTGAGTTAATTAATAGAGCAGCTGGGGTGAAAGAGGGGGAGAACGCTAGACTTAAAAAATATAAGCAAATTATTATTAGTTTTGGCCAGGAAACAAAAAAAAAGCCCATGTGTGTTTTAGTTTGGCAGCCTTGGTAAGTCCTGAATAACAAATCCTGATTTATCATGTTGAGTAACACCACCACTAACCACCACTTGATTCAGCAACGGACTCTAAAATCATCTTTCAGTCACTCTGTAAAATACAGTTCCTGGAGAGCAAGGGAAGATGGTTTAAAGACAGGCAACAGCACAGCATGAGGTGGGATGCAAAGCCAAGCTGGGAGAGGTTGAAGGGTTTTCTTTGGCTCTTAATTACACGGCAGAAGACAGGAGAAGGCAGGAGTGAGAGCGAGACAGAGAGAAAGGTTGAAACAACGGTATACACTGTCGCTCTTATCTTTCGTCTCTAAACAGATGTCGACCAGGCTGTTCTCTTTATTGCAGTACAAAGGCCTTCTGACAGAAACACACACACACAGGCATGCACACACATCATCCCGGGCAAATCAATGCATTCTGGTTTCTGTAATTTCCCAAGGTGCTTTGCTGTGGCCCCCTTGGGTGAGCAAGGTGACAAAGCCAGCCACGGAGGAGAGAATCTCTTACTTTCTGCCCTCCTTTTTATGGCACTTGTTTGCTTTCTTTCTTTCTATCCTTCCTTTATTGCTTTCAGCATATTTGCTTGTCTCTAGACTGTGTGTACCATTACACAATGTGCAATTTTCTGCTGACTTATAGATTTACATATATTGCAGGAGATATAGCTTTTGTCAGAGTAATGGATCAGTTCTACTTTTAATCAACATTGAAAAAACAATAGATATAATAAACGTAATTAACTAATTGCAGCTGAGATTTTGCAATTGATCCAGACCTTTCTTTTTATATTTTCACCCAGACCTACAGCTAGTAATCATTTCATTTTGTTACACTTTTTGGCTATAGATTGTTTTTGTTTGAAATGCAGTTCTGGTACAGTTTTATCCCAAGCTTATTCCATGTCAGACTGAATTTATGGCTGATAGACATTCTTTTTTTAGTCCTATCATCTGAATGAATTACACCTTTTTTCTCTTCATTATTTAGTCCAACACTGTGTTCATGTTTGGGAGGTAATATTATGTTTGTATAGATATATCCATCCCACCGATTGGCAGGTACCGGGAAGGTACTTAAAGTAGACATATTATAATTATTTCCAGGTTCATGATTTTATTATGGGTTACTACTAGAATATGTTCATATGTTTAATGCTCAAAAACAGTTTTCTCATACTGTACATTGTTGCAGCACTATATTCCCCCCTCTGTCTGAAATGCTCTGTTTTACCTCCTGTGTCTTTAAAGCCTCCCTCCTGAATACCAAGTCTGCTCGGATTGGTCAGTTTGCACATGCCTGAGCCAACACCGCTAACAACAGAGCCACTGTGCCTGATCAATTCTACATGCCAAACTAGCTGCTAGACATAAATTCTGCATATGTTTCACATGGTGATGCAGTCTCATGTCAAACAGTTTTAGGAGCAGTATGTAGTATTCTGTGGGATAGAGGAGCCTATATAAAACACTGAAGGAAAAGAAAAACAAAAGAGCATGGAATATCTCCTCTAATGTTTCTAATGTTGAAGAAATGTGCCAATTTAAGAGTAGTTATCTCTGAAAGTCGACTTACAAAAAACTTGCAGAGCTGCGAGGATTGATTTTGTTGTTTCTTTAACCCGGGAAACAGTTGTAAATTATTAGGTGTCACTGTTATAAGTGTTTTAAAAGCTGAAAAATATTCTCAGTCATGAGAAGCAAAAAGATCAGAAACAAGGATATTTTTTGCAACACTAAAACTGCCATCCAAGGCATTTTACATGATGCAATAAATAACCTCTGAAAGCACTGTTTTTGTGCATTAGCAGTCTTGGCAATAGGAGCAGTAATCTAGGGCTTCATTCACTGACAGTCTGTGCTTGCTCAAAAGTCCTAATAAACATAAAATGACTCACCTGCAGCACTCCACCATGTGGGGATATGTTCTGTTTAAAGGCTCTGTAATCTGGTGGTACACTGCAGGTTTGTAGAATTAAAAACCGAGTGTGGCCGGAAACACCATGTGAGCCCCCCCACCCACCCACAGCATAATGATAATTACAATCATTATGCTAATTTTGTATTGTCTCGTAATGTGCTGTTTAGTTTAGGTAGGATTAGTCATTTTCAGAAGTTTGTCCACCTTTTTCTCTTTGTTACATTACTCCTTCCCCTTCCTGTGACCCCTCAGTCTCTCCTCCTCTACCTGCTCTCTCCTTCGGAACCAACACACTTCCACATCCTCATCTCATGTTCTCTGTCCCTCTTCATCCTTGAGTCTCTCCTGGATGAGAGACACTCATTTGTAAATGAGCCAACCTGCTAATGGTGGATGGCAAGAAACAAAATTGGCCATGCCAGACATACACACACACACACACACACACACACACACACACACACGCGCACATGCGTACTGACATGGACATCCGTCTGGAAATAGTCATACCGAGACATTCTGTTATGCTGCCATACACACACATACAGCTAACAGTCTCAGGTATAGGCACACACACGGACGCACACCATCGCATAGATACACAACACATTCACACTGATGTATTCACATAACACTCTGTATGCTCCCTGCTGCATTGCTCCTGGTGCTGGGCTCCCTCTCTGCTCTGCGCCGTGCCTCCTCCTCCTCCTCCTCTTCGTCCTCCACCCCCACCACCTCCTTCTCCTTCTCCCAGTACATCTGGCACGCTCAGCTGCCGAGGAGCGCCATAATTATCCCGCCGGAGACGCACACACTTGCGTACGCATACACACACTGTGCGACAAAAAGCTCACACACACTTGTCTTCGGCGATCCGCGCCGCTCCCTGCTGCTCTTCGTCACTACCGGGGCTTCATTAGAGTGTGTGCGTGTACGTGTGTTGATGCATGGTGCTTTTGGATGCTATCCAGATGTTTTTTCTTTATAGTTGAGGAGTCGGGTGTGTCCTAGATGCAACTGCCCTGCTCCTGTATGCTCAGTGTTTCGAGCTTGGATTGTGGCTGACTCACATATAATCTAGTTTCTTTCTCCCTTCTCCCAATGTTCACATCAGTGTCCAGTCTAATTTAGCCATCATGTAAAAGACAGCAAGTGGGCAGCAGAGAGTACCACTGCGTGTCAGTCTGGAATGGAACTAGGACCTGGTTGGACAGGATACTAGCCTTACACCTTATCACTCATTTCTGTAACTAAAGTAACTAAAGTGATCAGTTAAATTTAATGTAGTGAGAGTAAAAGATAGAAGAAAATGCAAAATTGTACTTAAGTACAGAACAAAGATTTTCGTTTTTTCTGAAAATCATAGTAACAGTTAACCATCTCCTTGATTACAAATAATTGTATTGGTGATGAAAAAACATATTGGTCTGTCCCTAAAGATAGTGAATGAAATAATCTGTTCATTTCACCTCATGAGACTTGATATTCTCTACAATGAAAAGGAAAAAAAAATAATTTTTGTTTGTATATTGGTATCTCCATTGGCAAGTGGTGGAAAGTATCGGCTTATCATATAATGGCAAATATCCAATATAATGTGTCCCTACTTTGAATATGAGAATAATTTATTTATTATACTTGTTTACTGGTATGAGTTTCCGGAAATGAAGACACTATAAATAGACAGGATAAAAGGCTTGCCTCATTATAAAATAAATACATCTTAAAATAAGAAATGGACACATTCCCCACTCACATTTTCTCTCTCTGCAGTAGTAATTGCAGGGGTGTTTTTAGTCTGTCTTGTGTCACATTGTAATTACTGGCTTGTACAGGTGAAGGAAAGGCTGAGGTCGGAGTGCTGCTGCCTGGGGTGGGTGGGTTTGTCAGTGTGTGTGTGTGTGGCAGGGAAAAGTAGAAGGTGAATGATCGAGTGCAGTGTGATTGGCAGTAATTGTGTGTGCTGTAATTGTGTATGTGTATGTCGTCATGGTATGACTGGCATTCGGTGTAAAAGTGTGCGGGATAGTGCCCTCTGTGGTAGCTCAGGTTTGATTCCCAGCTCCACTTGTGTCAGACTTACCACAGAGCCAAAAGCAATTGAGCTTTGTGAAAAGAGTGTGAAAATGCAGTTCTATTTTAAATCCATCCATAGTGCCGCGGGAAGCATGGAATATAGCACCTGCATCAATCACATGGGTGAGTGCTAAAGACCAATCAGGTGACAAGCTTTGACTGTCTGTACGTCACTGATGCAATAAGCCACTTGAGCCTGTTGTTTTCAGTCTTTCTGGACAAGCTACCTAAGCTACCTTTTTTTTCTTGTTCAGAAATGAAACAGCATTTCATAAACTTGTGGTTTTATGTCATTATATGGAAAACTGCAATTGTTTAAGAATTCTTACAATTGAAATGTTTACTGTGTACGTAGAGTCACAACACTCGGCATACAGTACATCTGTCTATTGTTACTGAGAATTGAAAATTAGTTGAATATCCTGGAAAGTCATTAAAAATATCTAGGTCTCACAAAAACATTTATTTGTATTTCTTCACAAAATAGATCTGTGATAGCTTGCTCCATTTTGGACTGTCCTGCTTTCCATTCTGTTGAAATATACACTGTAGAAGGTGGCAGTGCAAATTCACATCAGAATTTACCAAAAATTTACTCAACACAATCTGAACTGATTTAAATTGTCTCTGTGAGCAGATCCACTTATCACTTCAGTTCCATTGGAATCAATTAATTTCATCACCAAAGTTTGTGTGTGCTTGAGTGACAAGGATTTTACACTTGTTTAAGCAAGAAATGCTAATTATTTATAGTTAAACTTCCTCTAAAAATCTGATGTAGTCAGTAGAGAAAGTTCCTCTCCCCTCTATTTGCCTCAATTCTCTTCTGTCTCATTACCATCATATAAAGTAATCCAATTTTATGTTCTCCTATTTGTGAATAAACCTGCCATTGCAAATAAACACACACACACTCAGATCAACACTCTCAATAGTGTTTGCATTGATGGATGTTTCTCAAACATTAACACTAGAGGAAATATGGATCCAGTCATGTTCCAGCTGCTCAGGGTCCATTTTTGTCCTGCATGTGTGGGTATTAACACATTCTATACTATTGCTATTGATTGTACTGCATGCTAGTTGAATTGGTTATACATCTGAGGAGAGAATATCTTGGGCACAGTGATGTGAATTCCCTACTCACATAATGAGAAGCTATGGGACTGGTTGAATGGCCTGGTCTAGTTGGCTTCAGCCCCTCTGTCCTCTCCTCCTTTAATCCCTGCTGCTCTCTCCTACACTCCATCAACCTATCCCTACCACATCCTCACCACCACCAGTTTCTCCTGCTTTTCATTGTCTGTCCACTTCCCCTACGGTAACAGGTTTACCCGTGAGATTCACTGGACTCTCTCACACACACATACATGCACAGAGACACACAGTGCTAGGGGCCTGGGTAGAAGTGTAATTTCCCCAGTGTTCTGCCTAAACTGGAATATCTGACATGGTGACACCAGAGAAGAAAGGGAGTTTCTCTTTATGTGCATGTGTGGAATGGGAGATTTTGCAAGAGGGGGAGTGGGGGAGATGTCTGTTATTTCTTTTCTCTTTGAGCTCTACCAGGAACTGCCCTGTTTCCACAACGGGGTCTTACAGGACTAGCATAGCATAGCTTTGGGGTAAATCACAAATAATAGAGTTCATTACAAGGTCGAACAGGACTAGCTTTAGCCTACCTTCCATTCCAATGCACATGTAATGTGTGAAAACATGCATGTTTGTGTGTGTTTACTTGGATTCAAGGGCAACTTTACCAATTTTACACATGAAAGGGTGTTTAAAGGTCTTGGGCAGTAGGGGTCAACTGTTATGGTTTATTCTATTCTTTATTTTATTTCTTCTTTATTCTTATTATTTATCAGATCATATGCAACTTTATCTGGAGGCACAAAATACTTTATACTCCTCTTTTTCACATCTGCAGTAGTATTCCCAAAGACCTGTAAACACACTTTAGTGCCTAACATTATTGGAGTTACCCTTTAAATTATTGTGATGATAACTGAAGCAGTGAAGGTTTAGAGAAAAAAAACTGAGGCATTGGTATGGTGATATGTTGCATTCTCGAGGGTTTATGTTGTCTTTGGACCAGAGGGTTTGATCTGAAACTGGCCTAAAAGAGTTTCATTTTCAGTCATGGAGAGAAGACTGGGACTGTCAGTAAGTAAGTAAAAGTCAGTGGACTTTTAGTACCTATTGAAGAAGGTTCTCCACGAGGGAAATTGAATCCCAAGCAAGAGCCGTGTTTGAGTGTCAGAATTAGTTGTCTCACTATGGTGATTCTGACTTCCTATAGAAAAAGACAGACACTATATGAACTTTACTTTGTGTGCTTAACTTCAGCTAATCAGCTTGAGCACTGTTGCATCCGTCTTTCTGTCTGTCTGTCTGTCTGTGTCCATCAGTCACTGTAAAGGCTGCAGACAGCACTCGCTTCCTGACTAAAGTTTGGACAAATGGCTGACGGATCGATAGCTTCCCACCAGCAATATTTGCTATCAATGCATGTCCTCCTCATTACCGCAGCAGGCTGCCCTCTCCATGGACCTGAATTATTCATACACACAAACAGGCACAAATATTCAGCTGCGCACACACACATATACACACAGAATACTGCATCAGAGGAGAAGCTGGCCTTTTGCTTTCTCTCTCTGCCTCCAACCCTTCCTTCCTTCCTCCCTCTCTCTGTTTCATTTCTTCTCTTCTGTCTTTCTTTGGTTCACTTTTGCTCAGGGCAGAAGAGGAGTAGACGAGCCCCGCCTCCCTCTCTCTCCCTCCCTGTGTGTCTCTCTCTCTATCTCATTTTTTAACCTCTCGTTCACCCAGATGCTTACTCATGGATACTTGCCTAGCTCAGCACATCCTCCTGCCTGGGTGCTGTCTTTTTTTTTAATCACATTTTCTAATAATAACACTTAGGCCACAGCATTTTTAAAAGTGATGTATTAAAATGCTTCTTTATATAACTTTTTTGTCCCCAACAGAAAAAAGGGGGTAGCAGTTTTGTTTCACTGCACTTTTCAATGGGTTGTTTGGTCATCACACCATTGCACACTGGGATAATGAATGAAACCTTACATTTCTGATTTATTATGAGCTAAACTGCATGTTTTACAGTCTGATGGTCTCTAGCCATTCTTGTGCGCAAGGTGGGATTAGGATTTGGAACCGCTATCAACTGCAAAAATGTCCTGAGTGCATCTGAGCAGTTATAGAGTAGATGAGCCTGATTAGTACTGTACAAGCAAAAACATGCAGCTGTAGCAGTTGTTTGTCCTTTTCTGTCTGTTGCAGCTACATGGTTTTGCTTGTACAGCCTGCACACTGCTACTGGCACCAGTGGTTCAACATAACACATTATTAACTATTTTTGATTATGCACTAGTAAAATAAAAGTGGTTGCACTACAATTAAATAGTAACACATGTTCAACAATATGGGTAATTATTTGTCCATAGTGGTCAGAGAACTTGAGCACAATGTCAAACACTGTTGGTAGGAGGCGAACCACTGAACAGCAGCAACAGTTAGCCAAATAAGCTAACAGGCTTGACATTCAGATGTTTCATCAACATCCTTAGTAGCTAACATAGCTACATTACCAAGCATTATTGGCTAGTTTTGCTCTATTTTAATTTAAACTATCTAGTACAAATGAAAGGTCTGTATACAACACAGTATTGTTTATGATGATATGAAAGGCGACATACATCCTTATTGGGATTCTTTTTCCGCCTCATTCATTTTCACAATTGTGCACCTGAATGCTCAGACCTTGAAATGTAAAAGTAGAATATCCTATAACCTGCCTCTTGACATCTGTCAGTAAGGTCTGCTGCGCTCTCTCCCTCTACAGTCAGTACTTACGGCACCCCAAATATAGGCCAGGTCAAATGATGAGGAGCAGCAGGGATGCAAAGTGTGTTATCCTTTCTTTCTTTCTTTCTTTCTTTCTTTCTTTCTTTCTTTCTTTCTTTCTTTCGTGATTCATTTAGAATTTTCAGGGTAGAACACGACGGAAGGGCACCAGCACTTTTTTTTTTGCATTTGGCCTATGCCAATAGCTGGCCCTGTGTATGGTGTACAATCCGAGTCTGATTTACATTCTGGGTAATTCTGGGTACTCTCTGAATAGACAGGAGTATTCATGACAGATTGATATTTACTTCTCCGTCCATCTCTCCTCCCTTCCTGTCCATCATTTATCCTTCCTTTGCTGTAATCGAACAGAAATGACCTGTTCTCCACCTTGTCTGTGCCTCACAGTGCTATCATAGCAGCAGTAATCGTCATCTCCATAATAATGATCATAAAGTTTAACAGCCTGGTGTTGTTGTAGCTGTTAGCCACTTAATGTTGTCTGCTAATGGTTTCTAATGACGCCACTTCTGTGTGTGTGTATGTGTGTGTATGTGTGGTCCCTGTAGTCCAATCACGTCTGCTGTGCAACAATAAATAAATGTGGGATCAGTGTTAATTACAGAATACATAAAAACTGGTGTAACTCAGACTCGGCCCAGACCTTTCACTGCACCTGTTAACACACACACACGCACGCAGAGGAGGACAGAAGGATGGGTTGCCATGCTAGAGGTAGCATTTCAATTATTTTCTAGTTGAAATTAATCAATATCCTGAACACACAACATTTCTGAACATACGCACTTTGATTTGACTTTATTGGCAATGTAGTTGTGAGTTAAAAAAATGGCGGCATACTGTACAACCCTACACAGGGTTGATTTCAGAACTAGACGTTAAGACTGTTCCTGCTGGAATAAATCGTATCACTATCCCACACCTGTATGTGTCTTGTGTGTCTGAATTTTATGTCCCAGAATTCAGTTGAACATTCAGTGTGCTACGATAACAAGGGATATGCTGGAGGTAATTGAAAATAATATAAATGTATATTGTTCATATCTAATTTGTTTGTTTCTAATAACTTCCAGTTTCGAAAATCACTGCATCAGCAGTAGCTTGTATGCGGTTTAATTTCTTTTTCTCGTGATGTTACTTCTAAGTGTGGACATGTCATTCAAAATGTAAAATGCATGTCTGATTCTTTCATACCACGAACCCAAAACTAGCACTAAGTGTGAAATGTCATGAGAAAAGACTCTAGAAAAGCAACAGTGTGCATGAAATGAGCACAACCAAGTCAGACAGGTCGGACCATTTTGTTTAACCATATATCTTTATTGTTACTGTTGCAGCTCAGAAAAACAACAGAAATAAAAAAAATGCTGATTTCCAATATCTCGACAATGTAAATCAACTGCCAGTCTGCGACTTAGAAGTGACTGTTGTCAGCGCACGGTGATTCGGTCTATTAACCTACAGTTTTTGCTATGGTAAACTGTTGATCATCTGCTGTTGCTAAGGTAAACTGTTCATCATCTGTTGCTGCTTGGTAAACTGTTTATCAGTCGTTGCTATGGTAAACTGTTCATCATCTGTTGTTGCTATGGTAAACTGTTCATCATCTGCTGTTGCTATGGTAAACTGTTCATTACCAGCTGTTGCTAAGGTAAACTGTTCATCATCTGCTGTTGCTATGGTAAACTGTTCATCAGTTGTTGCTATGGTAAACTGTTCATCAGTTGTTGCTATGGTAAACTGTTCATCATCTGTTGTTGCTATGGTCAACAGTTCATCTTTCAGCTTTGCAAGTTCTGCCATTTTAGTATGTGTGGCAGTGTCGCAGTCCTACTCTGGGGCTGAATTTAGATGAAATAGCTGTGTGTTTGCATGTATGTATTTGTGTGTGTGTGTGTGTGTGTGTGTGTGTGTGTGTGTGTGTGTGTGTGTGTGTGTGTGTGTGTGTGTGTGTGTGTGCATAAGCAGGGGGCAATGTACCCTTAGGCGCTTAGTCCTTAGCGGTTGGCTAGCTTGGCGCAGAGCGACCCTCATACTTACCCTGATCGATTTGGTATGTATGTGAGTGTATGTATGTGTGTTGGTGTGTGGAGGTGTGTGCTTGTCTCGTTAGCAGGAAGCAGAGGAGAGTCCAGGGATCCCTGCATTCCCTGCCCAGGGACACACACAGGTCCCAGGACCTGGACCAAACATACACATGTGTACACACACACACACACACACACACACACGCAAAGATGCAGATGGACACTCCAGACGCAAACACACAGCTCACCACCTCTCTCTCTC